>NC_138191.1:136135933-136353433 GCF_964194105.1 Spermophilus citellus | reverse complement strand
AGGGATGGGGAGAGAGAGGAGAGGGAAGGTGAAGGGGGCATCTAATGACAGACGCCCGCATGCCACACCATGCTGGGAGGCCGCGCAGCCCCTGCAGTGGGTCAGGAGCCCCTTGCAGCGCCTTCAGCCTAGAGGAGGCCACTGGGGCTCCACCTTTGCTCTGGGTTGACTTGTGTCCCACCCTGAACCATGTTGAAGTCCTCACCCCGTGCCTCTGGACGTGACCTCACATGGACCCAGGGTCTTTGCAGATGTCATTAGAAGCCACGGTAAGGTCATAGGGGAACAGGTTTGGGGATGGGTCCAATCTGACTGAAGTCCTTACAGAGGGGCCACTGTGGACACAGACCTGCTGGGGGAGGGGCACCTCATGATGCTAGAGGTGGAGACCAGAGTGGCACCTCTAGAACCAAGGACAGGCAGAGCCACCACCAAACCACGAGGCCAGGGAGAGGCCTGAGCTGGGCGCCCTCGGGAGCCAGCCCTGCCCGCAGTTGACCCCCCCTTCTAAGCTCTAGTCTGTGTGACAATAGACTGATGTCCTTTGAGTCCCCAGTTTGTGGCCCCTTGTTTCAGCAGCGCGGGAAACTCACCCCGCTCCCTGGAGGGCAGCAGGAGGCACGTGAGCAGGAAGACGGAGGAGGGATCAGGCGGGGGGTAGTGGTTGAGGTCCAGGAGGGCATCGTGATGGGGCCAAGGGAGGGGCGAGCTCAGGACTGAGATGAGGGCCAGCGGGGCCTGGGCAGGGGAACCAGGGACCAGGGGAGAGTAGCCTGGAGAGCTCGGGCCCCAAATGGCCGTCTCACTCAGAGCGTGAGAGGCCTGTCCCTGCTGGCTCCACTCTAAGTGCCCACAGGCCGGGCTGGCTCAGCTGAGGGCAGCACCAGCTGGACCTCCCACGGGATGCCACAGGCCACGGGGGAGGTGCAGGGGCTCCCTCCGCACGCACAGCCCCCTCTGTCTGTTGTCTCTCTCCACGAGTCACCGCTGCTTCGTGGCTTCTCGCGGCCCTGTGACGGCTCCCAGCCCTGTGGTCAGAGGCCCTCTGCTGGGTCTGGCCTGCTGGTGGGCTGCTGCGGTCTCAGCGAGGCTGTGGAGACTGCACCCACAAACTCCCTCTCAATGTTGGCAGAACCCTGTCCCTTGGGGGTAGGATTGAGGTCCCTGTCTTCTCCCAGGCTGTCACTCAGGTCCTAGAGGACTGACCCCTCCATGTGCCCCTCTGCGTGTCCCCTCCTGTGGTCACTCCATCTTCAAAGCCAGCCATGGAGCCCGTCGTGCCCTGCCCTTCTCATGCTCTGAAAGGCTGGTGCCAGGAGAGCTGTTCCTTTCCAGGTCACCTGAGCAGCCCCCCAGATGGCCTGTCCTTGTGAAGTCCACTGTGCCATGTGACTCTCTTGCAGGGCACAGACACTGGAGCTCCCTCAGAGTCCAGCCCTCCCCGCCAGGTCCTGCTCACGGCTGGCATTTGGGAGATGAGTAGCTGTAGCCTGACCCCCTCCTCTGGGTCTTCTCTAGGCCGAGGGGCCAGGGCTCCGGGAGCTGGCACCCGACAGGCACGGAGCAGGAGGAAGGGCCTGGAGCCACGGCCAGGAGAGCTTGGCGGAGCTGTCTGACAACTAAGTGCAGGCCAGGGAGCCTCAGGGAGGAGGCAGAGAGGGAAGAACACAGCTCTGGAAGGGAACGGGAGGGAGCCCTGGCCAGGAGGGGCTGCCCACAGGGAGGATGCGCAGCACACAGGCCCCTCAGCACCCGCACCTTCCCTTCCCTCCCTTGAAATCATCCCACCCTGGGGGCAGCCTCATCCGCTAGAATGACTCCGTCACTGGGACCAGGCCCTCCGGAGTCAGTTCTCCAGGCCTCCCCCGGTCATCAGCCTTTGCCCCTCAGAGGCCACCCTCAGCCAAGCATAACCCAGGCCCCGGGGAGAATCTGGGCACAGGAAGCATCTTCATCACTGAGGAAAGCATGAGGAGAACCAGTAGGACAGGCATCCTGAGCCAGGTGGGCGTGTGTGCGTGCGCGTGTGCATGCATTGTGTGCATGAATGTGTGTATGTGCGTGCCTGTGTGTGTGTGCGTGCGTGTGTGCGTGTGTGCATGAATGTGTGTATGTGCGCGCCTGTGTGTGTGTGTGTGTGTGCGTGCGTGTGTGCGTGCATGTGTGTGCATGAATGTGTGTATGTGTGTGCCTGTGTGTGTGTGCGCGTGTGTGTGCGTGCGTGTGTGCGTGCATGTGTGTGCATGAATGTGTGTATGTGCTTGCCTGTGTGTGTGTGTGTGCGCATGTGCATGCATGTGTGTGCATGAATGTGTGTATGTGCGTGCCTGTGTGTGTGTGCGTGCGTGTGTGCGTGTGTGCATGAATGTGTGTATGTGCTTGCCTGTGTGTGTGTGCGCGTGTGTGTGCGTGCGTGTGTGCGTGCATGTGTGTGCATGAATGTGTGTATGTGCTTGCCTGTGTGTGTGTGTGCGTGTGTGTGCGCGTGTGCATGCATGTGTGTGCATGAATGTGTGTATGTGCGTGCCTGTGTGTGTGTGCGTGCGTGTGTGCGTGTGTGCATGAATGTGTGTATGTGCTTGCCTGTGTGTGTGTGCGCGTGTGTGTGCGTGCGTGCATGTGCGTGTGTGCATGAATGTGTGTATGTGCTTGCCTGTGTGTGTGTGCGTGTGTGTGCGTGTGTGCATGCATGTGTGTGCATGAATGTGTGTATGTGCGTGCCTGTGTGTGTGTGCGTGCGTGTGTGCGTGTGTGCATGAATGTGTGTATGTGCTTGCCTGTGTGTGTGTGCGCGTGTGTGTGCGTGCGTGCATGTGCGTGTGTGCATGAATGTGTGTATGTGCTTGCCTGTGTGTGTGCGTGTGTGTGCGCGTGTGCATGCATGTGTGTGCATGAATGTGTGTATGTGCGTGCCTGTGTGTGTGTGCGTGCGTGTGTGCGTGCGTGTGTGTGTGTGCATGAATGTGTGTATGTGCTTGCCTGTGTGTGTGTGTGCGTGTGTGTGCGTGCGTGTGCGTGTGTGCGTGTGTGCGTGTGAGCTTTCTGAATGGAATAAACTCACAGCATGCATCCCGCCAGATGCCAGTACCTTCATTTTCTGATAACAAATGGCCGTCCAGGATCGATAGCAGCTCCCTGCCGCTGTGTGAGGCCCGGCGTGAGGCAGGGAACAGCCTCTGGGCTGCAGCTGCTCTGCCTCTGTCGCTGGCCCCAGCCGGGGGCCCACTGCCACTTAGCCAGGCTGGCCTCTCTTCGTTTCTCCTTCTGTTACTCAGTTACCTGTATAAGCTGCAAACCCTGCTGCTGAGCAACAGATACATGTAAATTGTGATTTCCACTTAGAGGGACGTGTGTCTGCGAGGTGGAAAGGAAGGAGGAAGCGAGGAGAGCTGTCCACAGTGGGCCTCTGCCGTGTCCACGCTGCAGACAGAGCACAGGAGCCAAGAGCCTGGCGTCCAGGCCCATCTGCTGCAGTTAAGGGTGTTCAGGGTCCGAGCGGCACAGCAGGCCTGACGTGGACTCCAGAGCCGCTCCCTGGGCTTCGGGTACAGCTCTTGCCTTCTGTGTGACAGCAGCAAGCTTGCCTGACCTCTCTGTGTCTCCCTTGTAAACAGGGGGTTATAAAAGCACCTGACTCGTGGTGTCACCCAAGCATCTGTGTGACACCGTACCGCCAGTGTACTCTGGCTGCATTGCCAATCCACCCACTCGCCCCAAAGCTGCCTGCTGCATCTGCCCACGAGCCAAGAGCAACACTGAGGGCTGAGTGGGCAGCCTGCGCCCTGGGCACACCCTCTCGCTCCCAGCCAGCCTGTGCCATGCTTTGGTGTTGGTTGAGCTGTTGAAACACCAGCCCTGAAGGGACTGAAATCTTTCCCCACTTCTTCCATCTGTGAGAGGCTGTCCCTGCCCAGCCACATGACTAAGGCACCTCTCGGCAGGGCTCCCTCATGAGTGACGAGCCAGGGTCCTGGGTACGAGGTCAACCCCGTGCCTCACGCATGCGCTCCACCTCCCTGATGTGCCTGGGATGCACCAGCTCAGCTGGGTGTGTGCAGGGCTCCTGGCACCTGCCCGACCTCCTCTTCCTGGACTCACCTCGGGCCTCACCTTGTCCAGAAGCTTCAGGGTCCTGTGGACACCCCTGTCCCCATGCAGATGCCTCCCCACAGGGATCAGCCCCTGCCCAGGCCACCAGGACTCCTGCTTTGCCTTGTCCACGGTGCTTGCCTGCAGTGCTCTTCTGGATCAGCTTCCACAGGTGCCCCAGTCCCTCCGGAGGAACTGTTGTTCCCACCCCTTTGAGCTCAGAGCCACTCCCTGTTGACTGCTGAGGCTTCCCTCTGCAGGACCAAGACGCGAGGATTCTGTGCTATCTCTGCATCTGCACAATACCAAGCGCATGGCACAGCCCTAAGGATGCATGTTATGCATGCACTGATGGGTGGGTGGATGGATGGATGGACAGATGAATGGACGGACAGATGGATGGATGGAAGGAAGGGTAGATGGATGGGATGATGGATGGATGAAGGGATGAGTGGGTGGTAGTTAGTTGGAGGACACAGGGATGGGTGGATGGATGTGGGGGAGATGCGAACACACCATCCCAGAATACGAAGGGCTGTTGAGCTGGAACGATTAAGAAGAGCAGGTACATGAAAGCTCTCTTCACTCCATCTTCAGAAAAGCAGAACACAGATCTACAAAGACAAAAAGGATCCTGTCCAGCCTCCTCCAGGGAGAACACAGGTTAACACTAAGACAACTTTAAATCCTAAGCCTGGAGACGCACCAGAGGAATCTAGGTTAACAAGCTTTCCAGGGAGCATCCCCCATGTTGCTGCCCCTGGAGACGCCCTTCCTTCTACTTCTCGAAGAATTTACTGTATTTTGTTGAAGATACCAAATGACCTGGAATCCAGCACCCCCTCTTAAAGAACCATCCGTTCTCTGGGTGTCTTTCGTATATCTGTGGACACGAAATTCATGTGAGAACACATTTCCTATTGTTTTCCTCTTGTTAAGCTGTTGTTGTTTGTTTGGGTTTTTTTGCCACAGAGGTTCAGATACAAACGTAGGAGGGTTGAATAAAAATTTTCTTCCCCAACAAATAGCTGAATGAACGGATGGATGGACGTGTGGGTAAATGGACACGTGAATAGACGGATGGTTGTTGTGTTGGAGGATAAACTGGTGGCTTGGATGGATGGATGGATTAATGAGTGGATAAAGGACAGGTTGATGAGCAGATGGACAGTGGACAGAGAGGTGAGCCAATCTCTGTCATTCTCTCTTACTAAGTCAATAAGAGACAGGAAAGAACTTGAACAGACTGATGTGAAGTGGGGCTCCTCAAACTGACCACAGAGGTGACAGGCCCAGGCCTGTCTGTCCCAGGCAGTCTGTCCTCCCTGCCACATCATGTCAGCCACTCCCCTCAGTTCTGGTCCATGTTTCTCTATCACGGACCTTGGGCATCTCTGTGGCTCTCCTGCTCAGATGGACACTTGGCTGAGGCGCCTTTGGATGGCCAGCGCTGTCCAGGTACCCCAACTCATAGTGAGCTGGTCTCAGGTTTCAGCTCTGGACATAACACCCTGGTCTGCCTGGACATTGGCATATTTTCCGAGGACAAAGACGCAGTTGAGGGAAGAGGAAAACAAGAAAGAAAAGGGTGACCAAGAAGAGACCACAGTGTCCCCTGTGAGCCACCCACTATCTGGAAGCCAAGCTACAGCATGATTCAGGGTGAGGGCTGGAAGTGGCGGACCCCTCCGAGATGTGTGATGTGGCCAGGAGAGGTCAGGGAGGATGGGATAAAGGACACCGGCAGGCGCTGAGTGCCGTAGACCCCAGCCACTCTGGAGTAGGGTATGATAACCCCACTTCACAGGCAGAAGACAGAGGCACCCGGAGGGGTGACTGCAGAATGCCACCTAACAAAGGGGTGGATCCAGAATCCAAAATGAATCTAGGTCTCGGTGACCCCAAACCCTGGGCTGTGTCTCCGGAGATACTTACAGGAAGTAAACAGGGGAGTGGCAGAAAGGAGGAGGAGGCACAAGGAGAGGACAGCCCAGAGTGGTTGCCTGAATGTCGTCACCCCCTTTGATGGGAGCCCCAGAGCCACATGCTCAGAAGCAGCTGGGTGCTGAGCCTTCCCGCCGGCATGATCCAGAGAGCGCCGGGCAGGCGGTGATGCTCGGCTCCTGCTGCAGAGAGATGATGTTACCCTGTAGGTGACAGCGATTAATCGCTTATTTCTCAAATCAGCCTATTAGAAATAATCATGCTGGCAACCACGGGCCATTAATCTGCGCTGGAACCCAACCTGCACAGGCCAACATGGGGCGGGTTCTGCAGAAACCGGACGGGAGCTCTGCAGAGTGAACCCTGCCATGAGGCGTCCGAGCCAGGGAGCCCTGGTGCTGCCCAGGCGGATCTGAAACACGGCACACAGACGCCAGGTGGCCATGTGGGACCCTGGGCTTTCTCCTGAAGGTGCCGCTCCATTCTCAAGTGGCCTCTGTCCCTCCATGTTGAATTCCGTGATCAGCTGGATTTCCATCCTGGGTGATGGTGGAGAAGCAAAGACAGTGACTCTGCATTTGGTGTCCCTGGGCTGGTGGCATGTCACAGGGCAGGAGGAGGCACTGCCCCCAGGGGAACATAGTTCATCACAGATATGTAAGAATCCCCAGACCTGTGACTGTAGAAGGGAGAGGGACGTCCAGTGGCCTCAGTATAGTTTGTCAACTCTCTTCAGGCAAGGTCCCCCCTGGGTCCCAGCTCCATGCCACCCTCCCCCAGACTGGCGGGACCCCCACATGTGAAGGCTTCGGTGAGTCTCCAGCGTCTGTGTCCTTGGGGGCTCTGGCTGCTCCGTCCCCCTACCCACTTCCACCGTGAGAGCTCCTGAAGAAGAAGGAAGGACGCAGGGTCCGGGCTGAGACCTGGCCACAGAGGCCACCCTCAGAGTCCAAAGCCACCCAGGGCTAGCTGGAGCTGCTGGTAGCAGGTCTTCTCCTGAGACGTGGCTCTGCATGGTGCCTGGTGGACAAAATAGTGAAGCTGTTCCCAGCAGGCCTCCCCTGACCCTTAGGACCCTGCCCAGGCTCAGCTCCCTGGGGGCCAGGCACCAGGCAGGCTCGCCGAGACTCGGCTATCACCCCCTCTTCTGCAGAACGCCAGTTCTGAGCCTCCAGTGTCCTCTTTAGCTGGGCATCAGTTCTCCAGGGCCCTCAGGGGCCAGTTGCCCTGTCTCTGAGCCAAAGTCAAACGTGCCCCCTCAGGTGGGACAGCTGAGCATCCGGAGCCCCAGGCAGGGCCGTGTTCCCCGAGGTCCTGCCTCCCGCTCTGCTCTGAGACCCTGCCTGGCTCCTTGCCTCGGTTTCCCCTCCAGGTCTCTGACCCAGACCTGCCCTGCTCCTCTTGTGGGCACCACCTGGGCTGGACAGCTGGGAGGTGCCCAGGCCCCCCGGTGTCCCCTTCTAGACCTCGGGGTGAGGCACTAGCTTGCTTCCCTTCCTCCCACAGAAGTCGCCTTGGGAGCAGGAGGTATCTGAACAAAGCTGCGGCCACACAGGGAGGCTGAACTCCGCCAGCGGCTCCGCAAACAGCCTTGACTCACCCAGCAAGAGGCCCGTTTCCCAGAGCACCCACCCGTCTGCCTGGCTGACCTCTGACTTTCTAGAAACCAACTTCTGTGAAAAGCGCTTGTGCGTGAAGCCTGGCCCAGTGGACTCACTTTCTGATGTGGCTGAACTTTTGCTGAGAAGGGACCCAGTCACCTGGACTGTCCTCAGTGCTGACTGCGGTTCACAGAACCGACGGCTCCCGTCCTGGCCAGAGGCTCCTCAGGGACCCAGGAGCTCATCTCTGCAGCTCCTCCCCGTTCCGTTAAGTTTCGTGTGTGTGACTCATGGGGGCGGCTCAGACGTTGTCACCCACAGGAGAACGTGTGGACAAGGAGCCGGCACTCAACCTTCCCACAGGCTCCAGCACAGGCCTCGCAGCTTGCGGCCACTGTCCCAGGGTCCCCTGTCAACTCAGGTGCTATGACCTCTAATGGCTGAGAAGCATTTCCCCTGGACAGCAGCCCCTACCTGCTGCAAAGTGCCCACAGATTCCAGCCCCTCACGGGTCCACACCCTCCCCACCTCCCGTCCCGTGTGCGCTGTGACTGGCTCTTTGTCTCCTCTGGCCTTCCCACTACCCTGTGGTCCCGTCTCCTCCACTGGGACTCGCTGGGTACTCTCTGTGGCCTCCTGCTACGCAGAGACGGGGCAGTCTAGTGTGATACCTATTTTCTTTGGGCAATTCAGAGACAATCATCTAGGGAAAGGAACGTTCTGAGCTGCATCTCTCAAAAGCCCAGGCAAAAGAGCTTTAGAATCTGGCTCCGGGCATCCCTTTTTGTACTGAGAACATGCCATCCAAGTCCCCTTTCTTCTCCTCCTGATTGCCCCTTCTCAAGCTCCCGCCTCATCACAGAGCAGGGAGCAGATTTCGGGGCCATTGTGCCAGTGGATTGCATGAGGTCAGAGGCTGGGAGAGAAGCCCCCCGGGAACACAGCTCCGCCAATCCTGCCAGAGGCCAGGGCCAGGGGCCGTGGGGCTAAAAAGGGCTCCTTTTCCTTTCCGAGGTTGCTTTATATCCTTTCTCATTAGAAAGAATAATGTCATGCCCTTTTTGCAGAAAGTCAGGGGCAAACATGGATTTCTTCAATGATTTTTTCAGGCGAGCTTAAAAAAAAAATCCACCAGGAGGAAAAATACAGCCTCCGACAGAGCCCTCTATGTGTGATGAATCCACCGCTACCATAGCCTCTTCTCCTACAGCCAAGTGGCTGCAGCAAGAGGCTTTTATTATTGCCCATGTGTTGTTTAAATATTTCAGCTGGGAGACGCTATGCGAAGAGACAATAGCCTCTCTGACACAAGATTTATTAGGGAAGGTTGGCACAAATATATTTGTAGGGAACAAAATATGTTTGTAGAGATTATTCCAGATTTACAGTGATTAATAATGGATCGGAGCTGGTGGACGGGCCTCAAGGAGCCGCCGGCCTCCCTGGCAACTTCTGCACTGGGCTGAGTCAGAATAGAACATCAACTTCGGGGATACCAGGAGCCTTCTGCCCAAAGAGTGAAGCTTTCCCACTGGAGTGAAAGGAAACCCAGAAGCGTCTTCCCGCCCAAGGAAGCATCAGGATACCTTATCTGCCATCAGCACTGACTGGCTAACGGGGCTCGAACCAGGAGGCTTCCGGGGGCTCGGCACCAGCAGGGGCTCCCTGAGACCCCCAGAGCAGATGACCACAGGAAGGGATTTATGCTTGCTCCCTGGATAGAGGAGGCTTCAGGGAGACAAAGAAGATTATGAGTCACTGCCCATGGATGTGTCCTCTTTTACCACTCTGCGTCCAAAATGCCTCTTCAGGGACATCTCGAGACCTTACCCAGGTGCATCGTCTCGACCTGAAGGTGAATGGTGTGTAGCTCAGCCACGCCCCTGCCATGCCAGGAGGCTGGCTGCTGAGCAGCAGAGACTCTGTGTGGCAGGGCCCCTCCCACCTCCCTGCAGACTCTGAGCCCATCAGAGCACCGTGGGGAGACCCCTCCTGCCACACTCCTTCCCCTGCCAACTGGCCCTCCATCATGGCCCATCTTCTTCGGAGAGCCGGAGTTGGCTGGAAACACAGTATGATTAATAAAATTTGCCACCAGACCCGAGGTTGACGCTAACAGCCTCCCAACAGACAGTCCCTAGATTGAATCTTATCACCCAGGGAGGGTAAGAGGGCCTTGTTAGAAACGACAGCCGAGCGCATCTGCCCTGCCAATGACAAATGGCTTGCCACCCGTCAGCCATGCTGACGAGCTTTGGCTGGAAGGCAGAGGCACTAATGAAGACCCCCCACGCCCCCTGCTCCTGTGGGTGGCGGGCTCGGGTGGGAGTGCGCATCCCACTCATGAGCGGCAGCCTGTGGGGTTTCCGTCTTCCCAGTCTGTTGCCATGGAGAAGGAGTCGATGGTGTTCATACAGCTGTGCCGATGTCTCCCGCGAGACGCACCATGACAAGTTGGACTGGAAGTACCAAATGAGCAGCTATAATCTTCAAACTGTATGAATAAGTGATTGATGGGGCGCGGGGGCCGCACACAGCACTCTGGGTTCTGGCAGCGTGGGGCCCAGCAAAATGAAGCAATCAGCAGAGACACAAACAGCACAGCCGCTGGCTCACGCGGCCTTCTGCGGTGCCGCGCCCTGGGCCTGGGGTCTGCCCAGAGACAAAGACTGCCTTCTGCAGGCCACTACAGGCCCTGACGGCTCCAAACCCACCTCTGATCAGTTCTTCCATGTGTGGCTCTTGGAGCTTTCTGAACCAAGGCTGAGCCTGCCCCCCTCTTGCCGCTGATGGGCTAATGGAGACTGGTAGGTATTGGGGGAAGTGAGCATCCACAGTGTGAATCCCTGGGACCTCCTCTGAGATCCCTGTTCCCTGCTCCCTGGAGACTCCCTATCCCCCAACCAGGTCCAACTGGACTTGGGGCCAAAGGTGACCATGACCTGGCAAGAAAAGTGAAGCAGGACCTACCTGTGTCCTCTCTCCAGAATTTTGGCATTGGGACCTCTAAGACTCACCAGTTAGAGGTGATTAGTGGAGTTGAAAGAGGAGGCAGATGCCCAAGACAGATGGCAGGAAGCCAGCAGCCACGGGGAACACAAGAGACAGAGACAGGAAGACTGGACACAGAACGTCATGAGCATCTCCCGTTCCCGAGTGTGGGATGGACAGACTCTACCCTCACCCTCCAGCTTTGACCTCCTTCTGGATACATGATGGGACCATGCCCTACTGTGCCCCTGCAGTCAGGTGGGGCTACTGTGCTACTGGTTCTGGCCAAGGGGTAGGGGACATCCCTGCCACTGCTGGGCAGAGCACGTAAGTGCTGTGGGAGCCCCAGTCACTGCCCAGTGAGGCTTCCTACAGCTGCATCCCCACCAGAGACGAAGGGGTCTGAGTGAAGAGCCACCCAGACTCTCGGCAGGTGATGTGCACGGATGTACACCTTTGCAGGGCAGAGCCAGCCTGGGCATGCTGGTTCCTCCCCCCAGCTGTCCCAGCCACACCCTGGCAGCTGATCGGTGCATGGGCAACACGTTCCCCGCAACTCAAGCTGGGCCAAGTGGGTCCATGCACCTGGCCTTCAAAGGATCCCTTAGGACAGCACCCAGACACAGTGCACCATGGTCGGCAAGAGCACCACAGCCCTGGGGCCTGGACTGGCCACTGGCTCCCATACAGGGGGTGCTGCCTCCAAGGTCCTGCCCATGGCCTGGGTTCTAATCACTTGACATGAGCTAACTTAAGTACCTGCTTCTCCTGTGGTGCACCAACATCTGTGCGGCCAGGGCCATCCTGGCAGAGAGATGACCACCAGTAGCACCCGTGATACAGAGGGACATGGCGTTCTGGAGCCCCGAGGAAGATGGCGGCAGGGCAGCACGGTGCACTTCTGATGTTGCAGGACGGCGGACTGTTTCCCAAAGACGCAGCCCACAGAAGTGGCCCCCATCCTTAGGGTGACCTCCTCTTTAGGGGGCGAGTCCAGCTTTCCTCCCTGGAACGAGAGCAGGGAGAGCAGGCTGGTGGCTGCAGTGCGTCACCGGGCAGCCGGCAGCCAGGCGGCTGCTACAGGACACGGCCAGCACCTGTGCCCCTCTGCCATTCCCACCCGGCTTCCCACCATCTTCTGGTTTCCAGGGGGACCCCGCTGTTTGGCTCATTTTCTTCTTAAACTTTTATTTCATGGTGACCAGAGGACACACCCTTTCTGTCTGGCGTCTTGCCTGATGTCACGTGGAGGGACGGCCGCCTTGCTCTGGGGGCAGCAGGTCACCCTTCCCACCACAGCGTGAGCACCACACTCTGCCCATCCACCCTATGTGTATGGACATGGGATCCTTCCCCACCTGGGGCCATGTGCTGTGCCCACCCTGGGTCGGAGCTAGGTACTGGGCACCCGCCGCTCGGCCTCTCTCTGGGTGACCCCTCCACATTCCAGGCTTCAGGTGCTCAGGCCAACCTGAGGATGGCCTGTGACCATGGAAACTTAGTTCTGAATTGCAAGCTCCTCCGTGGAGCGTCCCCGGGACTCCCACCTGGGGTCGGTCACTCCCGCCTAGCGAGGGCCCCACGGCGCCCGCCCCCTCACCGCCCCCCTCACTGCCCTCCTTACCACCTCCTCCCGCCCTTCCTGCTTCTGCGGCTTCACCTTTGTCTCTGGTGGCTACTGCTGCCTCATAGAGAAAATCTGTGGCCTTATAAGGACGATTCCAAATGTCCCTGGACCCCGTGGGTCAGGAATTCAGAGCACAAGGGACGGCCTGTCTCCACTCCACGGTATCTGGGGCCACCAACGGGAAGATTCACAGCCGGAGGTGGTTGGCACTGGGACAAGAGTGGCATCTCCACTCAGCTGTCTGGGGTCCAGCCAGGATGACCCAGAGACCAGGGTGGATGGCCAGAGCCCATCTGTGGCCTCTCTGCATGGCATGCCAGCCACGAGCCACCAGTTGAGTGCTCCAGGGAGCAGAGACAGGGTGCGTGGCTCTGTGGTCCTGTAATAACACTGCTGATTAAAGTTCATTCAGCTGAGAATCAAATATCATTGCTGACGCATCACTGAGTTCTCACAAAACGGTTTTCGTGGGTCTCAATGCCCAGAGAATGATGGAAATGAGACATCCATTAAAGGAGTCTTAATTAGAGTTTCAAGAAATGTATAATTGACTCATCTTAATTACTACCTAACTTTACCCCATCATTTTATCACATGCTTCACTGTGGCACCATGTGGACTGTGTCCACCGGTGACAAGCATACTGTCACACTGGTCACAAGGAAGAGGGCTGACGGGAGCCCTGGCCTGCTGCTCTGTCCCTTGGACTCGCACGCACCTGAGAGTGCGGTAGGTAAGCAGGGCCTGCTAACTACTGGGCGCAGCGTCAAGACACCCGGGTCTCAGCCTGGGACAGGAGAGTCACCACCCACGGGCCATGCCGCCAATCCCTCTCTAACATCCGTGGTGTCACAGGCAGTATGGACACCGGGCTTCATGTCAACCTGCAGCATGCTTCAGCAAGCAGGACCGCTGGAGGACCCCACCAGCCCCTGCACCTGAAGGCAGATGTCCCCCCAACTCCACCACTGGCCCTGGCTCTCCCCCAGTCCCCCGACTCACCTTGGGTGACAGCCAGGGTCCCCTGCCTTCCTGGTACAGAAGATGCCCAGCTCGGCTCAGCAAAGCCTGAGGGAGACGAAGGCCTATTTCCCCAACCCTCCTAGTGAGCTCTGGCTCTGGGACGGGGGGGGGGGGGGGGGGCTCGCCCTGGCCCCTTTGGAGACCAGCTCCCTGTTGGAATGAGCTCAGAGGCCGAGTTGCTCTTCCGGGGAGCCCTGGCTTCTTGGGGGGTGAAATATCCCAAGTGTTCCTCAGGGGCACCGTCTTTGCCCCTGCTCGAGTGCGGCCTGCTATTTCTTTGGGGGCTTCACGCAGCTGCAGAGGAGGAGGAGGAAGGCAGAGAGAGGGAGGAAGGGGAGTCCACTCATGTCACAGGGACCCGGACCCAAAGCGGCCCCCTGGGCACCTCTCTCCCCTGTGCTGACCGAGAGCCAGCGCCTGCCTGGGGCCCAACCTCCTTCCACTCCACACAGCCCAGGCCCTGGGGGTCTTTCTGGAGCACATGGACTTGAACTGGCCTGGAAGAAGACTGGGCATCCAGGGCTGGGCAGCAGAGGCCACCCTAGATGCTGCAGGTCAGTGGGAGGAGGGTTCCCGGGGTGGCAAGACCTTTTACGTTCACAGGAAGGCATTTATTTCAAAATGTACTAGGAAAATAATATGTGATTAGAACGTATGACCCAAGACACAATAGTATTGCTTATCCAAAATACGCAAAGGACTCCTATAATTTCGTAGCAGAAAACCAAATAACCTAACTAAAAATAAGCAAAGGAACTAAAGAGACATTGGTCCAGAGAAGAAATGGAAATGGCCAACAGGTGTCTGAAAGCTTCTCCGTGAAGGTCATCGTCAGGGAAATGCAAATCAGAACCACAGCAGGTCGCAGCTCCCACCTGCGGGGGTGGCCAGGGTGGCCGTCACCCCAGAGACAGGCAGTGCTGTGTGGCTGAGGCGGGACGTTGCCAGGACGTTGATGGTACACCACTCCGGGACAATCCAGAGGGTCCTTGTGAGCTACAAAGAGCTCTGCCCCGGGATGCAGCAATCCCAGTTCTGGGTGTGCAGCCAAAGGCTCTCTTGGCAACATCTGCCCTCACACGTCCTCCCAGCTTTGATTGTGGCAGTGGAGAGATGGGGAAGCCTCGGGCCTGCAGATGGGTGACGGATCCAGAAGTGTCCCATGCCTGGGCACGGGACATCACTCAGCCCTAAACAGGAGGGAGACCCCCATTCACAACCAGCTGGATGAACCTGCAGGAGGCAGACCCAGGAGGGCTACTACAGGAGGAGCCCAGCATGGCCAACCCAGACAGCAGCACAGTGGTGACCAAGGGAGGGAGCCAGGGAGGGACCAAGGGGGGGACCAAGGGAGGGAGCCAGGGAGGGGCAGTCACAGGATCCAAAGTTCCACGCAGGAGCCGATGCACATGTCACCCACAGCTGACAACTGGCTCAGGGGATTGTGCTCCTGTTAAGAGTTCTTACCACAAAGGTAAGAGAGGAAGGTGGGAGGAGGCAGGCAGCAGGACCGGCACGTGCACCCACTAAGCGCTTCCCAGGTGCACCCAGCCTCCAACGTAAGGAGCTGGCTCATCACACAGCTTGTGTACGCCACTCTCGTGTTGGTTTCACAATAAATAAATAGACAAATCTTGTTTTATTTCACCAAAATAGTGATCATACTGCTTAAGGTTAAAAAAAAAAAATTCTCCTCCAAATCCTTTTTAAACATTTTTGCTGAGAACTCAGATGCTCGGACACCTTAGCCTGGGTGGTGGAGGCGAGTCGGTCTCTGAACACTGCCTCCTCCCTGCCCTGTCCGCTCAACACCACCCACCCATCTTCTGAGGATTTTTCTCAGACAAAGACATGAAAATGGGGATTAGTACAACATACTGTGTCCTCGGCCATGGGAGCTCATAGCTGAGAGGGTGCTGGGGGACGGGGGGACGAGGATCAGGTGCCCAGTACTGACAGAACCACAGGCACGCTAATCGGGGGCGGGCAGGTCCTGCCAGGATGGGCAGCGTCCAGCCCCCTGGCTGTCCCCGGGCTGCAGACCCTGCCCTCCACCCCACCCTCTGGAACCTCCCCAGGTTCCCATTTTGGGCTGTTAAAGGCAGATCAGTCATGAGCTCAGCTCGTCTGGTGGCCAGAGCCACCCAGGGGAGTGACGGGCAGGGCTTCCAGAGACACTGGTTTGCCCTCCTGGGTGCAGGGAAGGGTGGGCGCACTCTCCACACAGGCTCGAGGAAGGCAGAGACGACAACTCCATGATGCCCAAGATTCCTTCCGGACAGATGATTGGGCGATCCTTGACATTCTTCTTCTAAAAAATAAGCAAGATAAGATTTGTCCAAATGATAGCGACTTCCTTCCAAACACTCAGTGGTCTGTGCTGCCCCATTCTCCTATGCACAAAGGAATCCTTTCTCTGCTTCAAAGTCACCTGTGCTTTGGCAGCGCAGAGCCGAGTCTGGGGAGTATTGATAAGGTGTGTCGTGCAGGCCACCTGGGTGGACGGGCGCTGCTACCATGTGTGGCAGGCGATTGTGAGTCTTGACAATACCTCTAAGAGGCTTATGTCTCAGCTTCACCTTTCACCAAACATCTGTTAGGAGGATTTAGATAAGATGTCTCAGGATGATGTCACAACCCACACACTGCCACCTCCTCCTTGTCCCCCTGGGAAGGGAAGAACATCAGCGCATCAGATTCAAACTCGTTTGGGGTATTAAAATTTGCAACCCCACAAAGGAGAGTTTGGCCATGTGACAAAGGGTCACCTTACCACGGTGTCTGGCGCTTTCTGTACGTGCTCAGATAAGTCCACTCCTGGCCACAGCCCCCCTGAGGACAGCCGAGAATTCGGGCAGACTTTGGAGTGAACGCTGGCACCATTCCCGAAGATTGCATCCACACAGGTCCACACCCTTGGCCATAACAGCAGTGCCCTTCTACAGGGGGACGTGGGGGGCGGGTGTATGACTGCCCACCCTGGCCTAGGCTGGAGACACGCCTGGACCAATGGGGCGTCAGTGCATCTGCAAGCCGCGTCAGGGAAGCACTGGACTGGTTGGCACTGACTGGCTTTCAGTCCCTCCCATGCCCTCCTGCCATTCCCAAGAAGACAGGAAGGTTGGGGACCAGCCCAGCCACGGTGCCCCAGCCAAGGACAACACAGTTCAGAGCCCCCGGAGACAAGAGCAAGGCCAGCTCAGCCCAGACTCATGGGATACACAACTCATAGAATCCACAGATAGAAGAGTCACTGGCCCACACGATTACGGGGCTGAGAAGTCTCTCTCTCCGACAGCCACACACAAGCAGGCCCCCCAGGAGGGCAGGTGGGCGCTCCAGTCCAGCTCAGAGGCCTCAAGACCCGGAGAACCGTGGTGCGCCCACGTCCAACAGCAGAAGAGGGGTGTCCAGGCCAGCAGTCAGGCAGAGAGGGTGCCCTTCTGTGGGACTTTTCTCCACTCAGGCCCTCAGTGGACGGCATGAAGCCCACACGGGTGAGGGTAGAGGGCCTCACTCAGGACACTGATTGAAATGCTGGTGTCTTCGAGAAACACCTCACAGACACACCCACGAATGATGCTCAGCCAAACGTCTGGGCCTCCAAAGCCCACTCAAGTGGACACTCAAAATTCACCAGTGCACCCCTGAACCACCCGGAGGCAGTCCATGGCACGCGTATCTCTGCATGCCCCGAGGTCTTGGGGTCACCACATTGTTACCAAGCATCCAATGCCCCGTGCACGGCAGGCTCCACGCTGGATGTGTAACGGTGCTCACGTCGACCTGGGCCAGGTGTGTGGTCTTCCCAGGTGAGGGCAGGAAGGCATCAGGAGGTTGAATCACTCCTTCAAGGTCACGTGGCCAGAACCTGGAGAAGACAAGAATTTGGACCAAGAAAATGCTCTACAGAGTAATATTTATACAGTACCTTGCCCTGGTCCAAACGTTACTGTGGCGCTCTTGCTAAAGTTCTCCTTCTGTTATTACTGTGCTGTTACTCTGGTATTACTAGTGCTAATGACACACCGCTAGCAATGCCATCACTCTCACGATTACCGTGACGGCACAAGCCCCGCTAAGTACATCAGTTCTGGACTCCCACCGAGTACAAACCGTTGTACATGAACCTACGGCTTTCTTTTCCTCCAGGTCCCACGCCTGTAAACTTTAAATAGATCCCCACCATCTTGCTCAACAGGCACTTCACATGGATTTCTGAGCGGTTAAGGGTCTGTACCCAGAAGGTAACTCCGGCAAGCCCGGGGGAGGATCTGTGAAACAAGATCCAGGTTCTCAGTTGGAGGTGGGACTCGGGGAGGCCCGTGAGACATCTCAAGGCCTATGACACACCTCAGGGTTGAGCCCGAGCCTGCTGTGAGGGGAGAGCTGCCTCCAGCCAGCCCTGCATCCGGGGTCCATGCTCACCTGCTCGTGGGAGCAGAGGGTCAGTGCTCAAGAATGTGGTCCTTCTGTTTGACTTGGGAATGCCTCTGATTTGTTTGGGGCTGTGAGGAGTCTTCATCTCCAGCTATCTGCATGTCCCTGAGGAAGTGGCCCCACTCAGAATAAGAAGGGGGCCCCCAGTGCCTGGATGTCACAGTGTACAGGGGGTGACCCAGCCTGGGCAGTGAGAGATCACTGCTGGGGAGCGTTGGCCCCCAAGAGCCAGGTCAGACTTTCCAGAGTAAAGTCACCTTCCCTTTGTGCCTGATATTCCCACTGATCCCTGCTCCTCCCTTCTCCTCCCTCCTCCAGCTGAGCAGAGGGAGACCTTGTCAGTCCCCTGTGCTGCTGCGGGTGGGGCTCAGCCACGTCCATAAGGCGATTGGCTGAGTCAGAGTCACACAGGGGAGAAGCCCCTGGGGTTCTGCTTTATGATTCTACGACACCCAGCAAGAGTGTGTTGCTGTTACTGCCTGACGGGGAGAGAGCCACATGCGGGCAAGGGGACTGATGTCCGCTCAGGAGATACCCAGGTCCACGTGGGGAAATCAGAGTGCTGTTTGGCAGGTGAGGAGCTGAGGGCTGCATCGTGCGGAGTGGCTGGGTTCACAGTCAACCGAGGCCCTCCATCCACGGTCTAAAGAGCATCGGGTCAGTTAACACGGCCACGAGAGACCAGGGTGCATGACTCATGACTGCTGAGGGCCATTACCAAGTAGAAATGACGCATCAAAATTTCCTTGCTAGCATACCCCATGTTAATGATTTCGCTGCTGACATTGCATGTAAGATGACCTTGCTCAAAGACCAAGGTGGATCCGGGTTTAGAGCTGATCAGGTTTGAGGAAGTATCCCGGTCCTTGGGTTAAGGGCGTTCCCAGTTTAAGACCTTGGATTTTAGGGAAGTTCGATGTTGAGGATTATTGCTGCTGGAATTAGGGCGTTCCTGCTGCCTGAGCTCCCATTGAGTTCTCGTGAGATTCAGAGAGCATTTTTGGGAAGAAAGCCTCGTGGAGGAGGTGAATTGGGTGGCAGCAGAACTGGGATTGCCCCAGAACGTGTGTGGAGGCCGGTGTGAGTTCGGGAATAAAGAATTGCTGTTTGAATCTACAAAGCTGTGTGGTGGCTCGTGATTCTGGCCCAGCCAAGACTGCGGCACATGACCTCAAAGGCAGGAGTCCACAGGGGAGATGGAGCAATTCGGGAAGGAGCCGCTGATGAGGGCGCGTGGGTGGGGCAGGGGTGGTGCAACCCATGGGCCATACCAAATATCTCTGCCTGGAGGAAGCAAAGGTCCAGGCTGTTAGCAGACATCCCTGGGGCAGAGAGAGACGTCTCTCCCTCAACCCCTCCTAGTGCATCTGTCCTTCATGTTTCAGGACCTTCTTTTCTCTGCCTCTGCCAGGCCGACCTGCTAGAGGTGTGAGTCTGATTCAGATTGAGAAGGATTCTGAACCCAACACTGGAACCCCGGGATACTCATTTTACGGCTCACGTCAGAGTAGCTGGACTTCAAGGCATTGGCTTTGAACTGTAGTGACCCAGGGAAAGACTTGTGATAATTTTGCGGGAGGAATGTGGAGTCATGTGCACTTGCCTGGGTCCCAGTCTACCCATGGACACGGTCGGTCGGTCTTTCCATCTTCTAAGGTCTTCAGTTTCTTTATTCAGTGTTTTATAATTTTCATTGTAGAAATTCTTTCAACTCTTTAGTTAGTTTTATTCCTCAGGATTATTTTTTAAATCATTTTTGAGGCTATCTTGATTTCTTTCTCAGCATAATTCATTCTTGGAGTATGAAAACAGTTATTGATTTTTGTATGTTGATCTTGTATCCTGCTACTGAGAGGGTGACCCAGGGCGGGCAGTCAGCACAGGTGATAAGAGGTCAGGTCGGGAAGATGGGGGATAATTCAACTAAAAGGAACACTCCTCACTCCTCTCCCCATTACCAAGTTCACCTACACTTCCAGGGAATTGTCCTTTCAACAGAAGGAGTTGCTAACGAGTTCCCCTTGGGTGGGTCTTTTCCTGCTTTTGGTCACATAGGCAAGACAGAGGAAGGGGGTGAGAGAGAAGGAAACCTGAGACCCGTAAAGGAACTAGATATCCTACTCCCACAAATACCAGTTCCGGTCCCCTTCTCCCGGAGAAGCCTATCCCTTAAATAAAACTTGTTTTCTACGCCTGCCTCGGCATTTCTCAAATGTTTGATTTTCAACCCTGGAGGAATGGAGACTGGACCCTTATTTCCAAGACCAGTATCCTTACATTGCTGAATTTGTTTATCTACTCTAGAAGTCTTCCAGTGGAGAGTTTCGGGGTCCCATTGGTATAGGCTCCTGTCATCAGTAAACAGAGATAATTTGACTTCTTTTCCTATTGTATCCCTTTATTTAATTCTTTTGCCTAATTGCTTTGGCTAGATTTGAAAAAAAAATGAATAAGAGTGGTGAGAATGGACTTCCTTGTCTTTTTCCTGAATTTTAGCTTTTCTCCATTTGGTATGACATTAGCTTTGGGCTTATCATATATTGTCTTGGTGACGTGGAGGTAGGTTTCTTCTATCTCTAGTTTCTTCAGTGTTTTAACATGAATGGGTGCTGAATTTTCTCAAATGCTTTTTCTGCATCTATTGATATAATTGTGATTTTTCCTTGATTATGCTTATGCAATGAATTAATTTATTGATTTACATATATTGAATCATATCCCTGCGATGAATCCAACTTGATCATGGTGTACTATCTTCTTAATGTGTTTTGCTAATATTCTATTAAGGATTTTTGCATCCATGTTCATCAGGAATATTGGTAGGTCGTTTTCTTTCCTTGCTGGGTCTTTCTCTGGTTTTGGTATCAAGGTGATACTAGCTTCATAGAATGAGTTTGAGTGCTCCCTCCCTTTCCATTTCATGGAATAACTTGAGGAGGATGGCACCAGTTCTTCTTTAAGGGTCTGGTGGAACTCACATGAGAGTCCACCTGGTCCTGGACTTTCTTTGTTGAAAGACTTTTTCTCACTGCTTCAATCTTATTGCCTGATATCGATCTATTTAGGGTCTTATTTCCTCTTTGTTCAATTTGGCTAGTGATATATATCTAGAAATTAGTCAATATCTTCTATGTTTTCCAATTCATCAGAATGTAAGTTTTCAAATAGTCCCTCATGACCCTCTGGATTCCAGAACTGTCTATGGCAATATCTCCTTTTTCCTCTCTCATTTTGTTGACTTGGCTCTAATCTCTTATTCTTTGGGTCATTTTTGGTTAGAAGTTTATCAATCTTGTTCATTTTTCCAAAGAACAAACTCTGCTTCATTTGTCCTCTATTTCATTAGTGTTGGCTCTGATATTAATTATTTTCTCTCTTTACTGGTTTTGGAAGTACTGAGTTCCTGATTTCCTAGGGCCAAGAGACATAGCATTAAATTATCCATCTGGTATCTTTCCATTTTTTAATGTGGGCACTTAATGTATTAACTTTCCCTTGGCAAAGGGGCTGACATCAGTGTGGACCACTCCAGGGTTCATCTGATTTATGTCAGATGCTGGAGAAACAATAGCCCTTATGTTCCTTTGGGCTGCAGGGTTCCAATGGCACAAGGTGCCTTCAGTGTTCCAGAGATCTGGGTATGTTGTATCACTGTTCTTGTTTAATTCTAGGAATTTTTGAATTTCCCCTCCAATTTCTTCTAGGATCCATACCTCATTTAACAAACAGTGTTGTTCAATCTCCCCGGGTTTTGTTTTGTTTTGTTTGTGGTTTCTCTAAGGTTTTGCTGCTGGTTTCTAATTTCAATTCAGTTTGAACTGATAAGATGTATGGAATAATATTGATATTTTTGTATTTGCCAAGAATTGCTTTGTGTCCTAAAATGTGGTCCTCATTGGAAGCGGTGTCTTGAGCTGATGAGGAGAAAGTATATGTTGTTTGGTGAAATCGCCTGTAAATGTCTATTGGGTCCATTTGATTTATAGTGTATTTAGGTTACAAGTGTCTTTATTAATTTTGTCTGGATGACCTCTCTCTTATTGAGAAGAGTGACGGAACTCACCCAGCATTATTGTATTGGGATCTATCTGGGATCAGAAAGTGTTTGACTTATGGAATTATATGCCCTTAGCCTGTATTTCTTTGTATCAATATTTAGGGCATCAATATTTACTATTATTTCAGCTTCTTGTTTGATTAGTCCCTTGAACAATATGTAATGACATCACTTGTACCTTATTAATTTTGCTTAAAATTTGCTTTGTCAGATAGAAGAACAGCTATTCTGCTTGGTTTTGTATTTTACTTGATGACATATCTTTTCTATCCTTTTATTTTTAGCCTCTTTGCTTATGAGTCTCATGCAAACAGCACATAGTTGGGCCTATTTTTTAAATATATTCTGCCAGTGTATCTTTTAATTGGAGAGTTAAGACTGTGTATATACTTATTTCTGGGCATGTTAGTGCACGTCTGTGATCCTAGTGACTCGGGAGGCTGAGGCAAAGGACCGCAGGTTCAAAGCCAGCCCCCACAACCTAGCAAGGCTATAAACTGCCTAGTGAGACCCTGCCTTGCCAATGTCTTGGCTGGGCACAAGATCACGAGCCACTCACAGCTTTGTAGATTCAAACAGCAATTCTTTATTCCCGAACTCACACCGGCCTCCACACACGTTCTGGGGCAATCCCAGTTCTGCTGCCACCCCATTCACCTACTCCACGAGGCTTCTTTCCAATATACCATTTGAATCTCATGAGAACTCAACAGGAACAAGCAGCAGGAACACCCTAATCCCGGCAGCAATAATCTTCAACCTCCAACTTCCCTAAAACCCCTATTGTCTTAAACCGGGAACGCCCTAAACCCAAGGACCGGGATACTTCCTCAAACCTGATCAGCTCTAAACCCGGATCCGCCCTGGTCCTTGAGCAAGGTCACCTTACATGCAATGTCAACAGCAAAATCCATTTAACATGGGGTACGCTAGCAAGGAAATTTTGATGCGTCATTCCTACTTGGCAATGGCCCTCAGCACTGCCTAAAAATTTTAAAAAATAAATAAAATAAAAAGGGGAGAGGGGATGTGGTTCAGTCATTACGCATCCATGGATTCAATCCCTAGTACAAAAAAAAAAAAAAAAAGACTTCTTACGGAAAAATGTTTATTACCATTCCAGTCTTTTGGTTTATTTCATGGATTTATTTATTCTGAATTCTCATTTGTTTAATTGCTCTTCTGGGGAGCTTCATCCATTTGAGAACCCTGAGGTTTGTATTTGAATTCCTCTTTGTGTAGCATTTCTTGAAATATTTTCTGTAGTGCTGGTTTAGTGGTCATGGATTCTCTTAGTTCATCCTTATCGTGGACAGTTTCCATTTCTCCTGATTCTGAGGGATAGTTTTGCTGGACATAGTAACGCTGACTGGCAATAACTTTCCTTCAGAGCTTGGATCTTCTCATTCCAAATCCACCAGGGTTTTAGGTGCTGAGTTGAGGAGTCTGAAGTGAGTCTCACTGATCAACTTTTAAATGTGACCTGATGTTTCTTTTACAAGAGATCCTCGTATCCTTATTCTCTGTTAGGCAGTTGATTATAATGTGTCTTGGAAAGGTTCTCTTTTTCATTCAGTCTTGTCTATTTAGGGCTCCACATCCATCCTGCAGGTGGCTGTTCTTCTCATTCTTCAGATTGGAAATCTTTCTATTATTTCACTGAAAAGTTTCTCAATGTCATTAGCCTGTAATTTTTTTTGCCATGTTTTATCCCAGTGATTTTTACCTTTTCTCTCCTAATGTCCCAAAGTTCTTGCACATTCTGATGATGATCGTTTTTTCTTTACTTTCTCTTGAGTTTTCCAGCCTCCCGGTCTCCGAGGCCACAGGCTCTGTTTTCTTCGTTGTCTATTGGTCACATTTTCAGGTCGACTTTCCATTTGGTTCACCGTGTCTTTTGTGTTCAGGGTTCTGAGCAGTTTCTCTCCATAATCCTACTGAAGTGGTCTTTGCTCTCTTGATTTGTCCTTTAGACTTTTTTTTTAGTTCATTAATCATTTTACTAATCAATATTTAAAATTCTTTCTCTGGAATTTCTTTCCTTCCCTGTGTGTGTTCTTTGTTGGGGGATTATAATTTTGGAAGGAGGCTTTTTTGCCTGATTCCTCAGGTTTTCAGAAGTCTTGGGTTTGCTCATCTGTTGAAGCAGCCTCCTCTTCCTTGGTGAGCATGCCCTTTGGTATATAGTCATATATTCTGTAATCAGTCCCCTGCCGTCGGCGTCTCCTACCTTCCACATGTGGGCTCCGTGTGATCTGGGGGTTAGTTTCAAGGGCTCACGCCTCACCTCAGTTTTCCACTGCAGAACCCCTGATTCCGTTCTCCCCCTTAAGGCGACTCTAACACTGTGTTCTTCTGAGCCATCATTTTGAAATCTTCCTCTGATTTTTAGGAGATGTCCCAGGCTGGGGCCTGATCCCTCCTCTTCTCACTACTACTCAGGGCCTAGCCATTGTCTTGGGGTCCCGTCTCCCCTGCTCTGTGGGTTAAGGTCCTGTTGAAGCTTGGCTGAGGGATTCTGTGTGTGCAGAAAGGGTGAGTCTCTCTGTGAGTCTCCTCCCTGTGAAGTTGGGGTGTTCAGTTGCTTCCTAGCCACTTTCAGAAAACGGGAAACTGGCCACAGGGGATGAAGAGTCCAGTGTCCATGTGATGTGGACACCATTAACCACCACACAAGGGGAGCAGCAGGTGAGCATGGAGAACCACCACCTCAGTAAGTGACCAGGAACTGGGCCTGCACTGAGTCCACGCAGGTGCACGTGGTAAGGTGTCCTCCCCGTTGGCAGGCTCTCTCCTCACATTACTAATTGCTTCCTTTGCCAAGAAAAAGCTTTTTAATTTGCATCCATCCCATTTTTTAATTCTTGATTTTACTTCTTGAGTTTAGGAGTCTTGGTCAGGAGCTCAGATTCTAAGCCGACGTGGTGAAGATTTGGCCTATTTTTCTTCTGTTAGGCAAGGGTCTCTGTGCTAGTGCCTAGGTCTTTGGTCCACTTTGAGCGGACCACTGGGGGCAGGGTGAGAGACAGAGGCTTAATTTCATTTAGTACATATGGATTTCCAGTTTTGCCAGCACCATTTGTTGAATAGTCCATCTTTTCTCCAGCAAGTGTTTTGGGCACCTTTGTCTAGTGTGACGTGACCATGTTTAGGTGGGTTTGCTCTGTGTCCTCTGTTCTGTCTTTCAGGGCACCGACAATGGGAAGCATATGAGTGGTGGAGCAGGAATTAGGGAAAATAAACTTTTCTTGAAGGAAGTAAAATTGTAGTTTATTAAGAGGAGAGGAAATGGGGTAGGAAAGCAAAAGAAATTATGAAATATTCAAAAAGCGGACAGAGATTAAAGCAATGGAGAGGTAGAAAGTGATGGCTGTAAAGAAGGAGTAAGAATAACTAAAAGAAATAGAGAATGAAGAGGAGAGGACAAGTGAGTCTGTAATTGGAGGGGAGGAGGGGAGAGAAGAAGTGATAAGAGAAAAAAAACCCCAAGAGCCAGAACAAATACAGTCAAACCAAACACCTGAACACTCGCTCACCCTCCACAGTCAGAACAGACAAAACGCCTGAACACACGCTCACCCTCTACAGTCAGAACAGACAAAACACCTGAACTCACTCACCCTCTACAGTCAGAACAGACAAAACGCCTGAACACACGCTCACCCTCTACAGTCAGAACAGACAAAACACCTGAACACTCACCCTCTACAGTCAGAACAGACAAAACGCCTGAACACTCAGTCACCCTCTACAGTCAGAACAGACAAAACACCTGAACACTCGCTCACCCTCTATAGTCAGAACAGACAAAACACCTGAACACTCGCTCACCCTCTACAGTCAGAACAGACAAAACACCTGAACACTCACTCACCCTCTACAGTCAGGACAGACAAAACACCTGAACACACGTTCACCCTCTACAGTCAGAACAGACAAAACACCTGAACACTCGCTCACCCTCCACAGTCAGAACAGACAAAACACCTGAACACTCGCTCACCCTCTATAGTCAGAACAGACAAAACACCTGAACACTCGCTCACCCTCTACAGTCAGAACAGACAAAACACCTGAACACTCGCTCACCCTCTATAGTCAGAACAGACAAAACACCTGAACACTCGCTCACCCTCTACAGTCAGAACAGACAAAACACCTGAACACTCACTCACCCTCTACAGTCAGAACAGACAAAACACCTGAACACACGCTCACCCTCTACAGTCAGAACAGACAAAACACCTGAACACTCGCTCACCCTCTACAGTCAGAACAGACAAAACACCTGAACACTCGCTCACCCTCTACAGTCAGAACAGACAAAACACCTGAACACTCGCTCACCCTCTACAGTCAGAACAGACAAAACACCTGAACACTCACTCACCCTCTACAGTCAGGACAGACAAAACACCTGAACACACGCTCACCCTCTACAGTCAGAACAGACAAAACACCTGAACACTCGCTCACCCTCTACAGTCAGAACAGACAAAACACCTGAACACTCGCTCACCCTCTACAGTCAGAACAGACAAAACACCTGAACACTCGCTCACCCTCTACAGTCAAGACAGACAAAACACCTGAACACACGCTCACCCTCTACAGTCAGAACAGACAAAACACCTGAACACTCGCTCACCCTCTACAGTCAGAACAGACAAAACACCTGAACACTCGCTCACCCTCTACAGTCAGAACAGACAAAACACCTGAACACTCACTCACCCTCTACAGTCAGGACAGACAAAACACCTGAACACACGCTCACCCTCTACAGTCAGAACAGACAAAACACCTGAACACTCGCTCACCCTCTACAGTCAGAACAGACAAAACACCTGAACACTCGCTCACCCTCTACAGTCAGAACAGACAAAACACCTGAACACTCACTCACCCTCTACAGTCAAGACAGACAAAACACCTGAACACACGCTCACCCTCTACAGTCAGAACAGACAAAACACCTGAACACTCGCTCACCCTCTACAGTCAGAACAGACAAAACACCTGAACACTCGCTCACCCTCTACAGTCAGAACAGACAAAACACCTGAACACTCACTCACCCTCTACAGTCAGGACAGACAAAACACCTGAACACACGTTCACCCTCTACAGTCAGAACAGACAAAACACCTGAACACTCGCTCACCCTCCACAGTCAGAACAGACAAAACGCCTGAACACACGCTCACCCTCTACAGTCAGAACAGACAAAACACCTGAACACACGTTCACCCTCTACAGTCAGAACAGACAAAACACCTGAACACTCACTCACCCTCTACAGTCAGAAGAGACAAAACACCTGAACACTCGCTCACCCTCTACAGTCAGAACAGACAAAACACCTGAACACTCGCTCACCCTCTACAGTCAGAACAGACAAAACGCCTGAACACTCGCTCACCCTCTACAGTCAGAACAGACAAAACACCTGAACACTCACTTACCCTCTACAGTCAGGACAGACAAAACACCTGAACACACGTTCACCCTCTACAGTCAGAACAGACAAAACACCTGAACACACGTTCACCCTCTACAGTCAGAACAGACAAAACGCCTGAACACTCGCTCACCCTCTACAGTCAGAACAGGCAAAACGCCTGAACACTCGCTCACCCTCTACAGTCAGAACAGACAAAACACCTGAACATTCACCCTCTACAGTCAGAACAGACAAAACACCTGAACACTCGCTCACCCTCTACAGTCAGAACAGACAAAACGCCTGAACACTCGCTCACCCTCTACAGTCAGAACAGATAAAACACCTGAACACTCGCTCACCCTCTACAGTCAGAACAGACAAAACACCTGAACGCTCACCCTCTACAGTCAGAACAGACAAAACGCCTGAACACTCGCTCACCCTCTACAGTCAGAACAGGCAAAACGCCTGAACACTCGCTCACCCTCTACAGTCAGAACAGACAAAACACCTGAACATTCACCCTCTACAGTCAGAACAGACAAAACACCTGAACACTCGCTCACCCTCTACAGTCAGAACAGACAAAACGACAAGTGAGTGAGTGAAGGGAAAAAGGGGAAGAAGAAAGATGAAGGAAAAAACCTGAATATGTACCCAGGAGCCAACCAGCACAGCTAGAACACACACACTCACACACACACACACACTCACACACACACACATACTCTCACACACATGCTCACACACACGCTCACACACACACACACACATGCTCACACATGCTCACACACTCACACACACGCTCACATGCTCACACACAGTCACACACAGTCACACGCTCACACACTCACACACATGCTCACACACACGTTCACACACACGTTCACACGCTCACACTCTCACACAGATGTTCTCACACACACACTCACACACGCTCACACATACTCACATACACATGCTCACACACCATCACACACGCTCACACACACATGCTCACACGCACACACACATGCTCACACACTCACACTCACACAGTCACACACACGCTCACACACACGCACATGCTCACATGCACACACACTCATACTCACACGAACTCACATACACACGCTCACACACACACATGCTCACATACTCACACGTTCACACTCGCGCTTAGTGGGAAGGAGTCGCTGGCATTGCTGGCTGGGCTCCCGGGGGTTCTCTCCTGCCCTATGACCTAGCTCCCAACGTCTGCCTCTGTGGTTCTGATGTTGAATCTCAGGGGGTTCCTTGGCCACTGCCTCCTGGGAAGCCCCATTCCCACTGCCTGGATCCCCAGCCAAGGACCACGGCACTCCTCTGTGCCCACCTTTCCCTCCCTTCATCACACTTTCATAATCCAAAAAGGAAAATCCGCACCAGGAAAGGCACTGAGAGAAGGAAGGCAGCACATGGGGTCTTTACTGAGTGGTTAGAAGAGAGGGTCACCAGGGCCCAGTGGGCAGCATGAGGGAGGGGCCAGACGCCTGGTAGGACTGGCCTGAGCCCAGCTCACAGCACTGGAAGTCTTACAAGCTTCACTGAGTGTTTTAGATTTCTGTAATTGTGTGTCCTTAGTGTAACTGGGTTTGGTTAAAAAAAAAAAAAAGTAGTTTCTAAGAGTAGCTGGTGGCCAGGGGACGATCCAGGAAGTATCACTTAAAAACCAGGTAAGAACTTTGATGACCTGTTATGCTTGAATTTGGGACCCCCAAAAGACCACCAGAGACCAAGATCAATGTAAACAGCAAAGAGGTGTTTATTGCGAGCTAGCTTGGTGACACCGAGAGGCCCTGAGCCCAGGGTTTGCAGCAGTTTTATACATTCTTTGGAGAAGGCAGGGACCCCCACATACATCATAGCATCTCTTAGCAAATTATCACACACCACAGGAAAATCAAATAACAACTCTAAAACATGATTAGCACATTCACTGGCTGGAACAAGTTGAGTAGGGGTGATTGGTCAGTACAAAAGGGGTATTCATTTGAACTGATTGGTTTAAGCCAAGAGGAGTGTTTGTACTGAACTGCATGGTTTCCCAACACATTATCAACCACCATAAACTACTGGGAAGGTCATCTGGCATCCCAGGTATTTCCCTGTCTCATGCTGATTGGTGGTTGCTAGGGGGTTGCTAGGGGTCCTCACCTAGCCTGACTGAGTCAGGGACACCTGGCTCAGCAGACCTCTCCTGTTATTTGCAGATAAACAACTCAGCAGGGTGGGAATGTGCCTAGGAGTGCTCTGTGGGTCTTTCCAAGGACAAAGGTCATGTCCCTTCCTTGAACAGGCTTTGCTCTGAGGTAGAGGCTGGTTTTTCAGACCTTCATGTGGGACGAACCTGGGCAGGTCTGTGCTCCCACGAGGGAGAACAGAGGGCTTCTCTCTGCCCCTCGCCCAGCATTCCTCTGGTTACCACAGAAAGCAAGGACCATCCCTTTCCTGCTGGGGGCCCTCTGAGCATGGAAGCCCAGGTGTTCAGCAAAGGAAAAGTGACGAAAAGCCAACAGGATGGCGGAGGCTCCCTGCTGCAGAGGTGAGCTCCACGTGGGAAGGCCTCACGCCAAGATCCCCCCAGGTTTGCCGGGCCCTGGAGGGAGAGCGTGCTGGGGACCCCACACTCTAGCACCACCTGTCTACTGAGAGGCAGCATGGACAGGGAACTCCCCAGACTCCGTGGAGGGCCATGCAGTGGAGGAGGCCACGTCCTCTGGGGGAGCTGACCTCACAGCCAGTGTCTGCCTCTGCTGATCCTCTGATAAGGAGTCCTGCTTCCGAGCTGTGGCTTGGCCCTGGCTGCAGCCCACACTGCAAACAGGTGCTGGTTAATGACTGAACTCCAGAAATCTTCTACCTTTGCCCCATAGGAGGTCTTCAGGGTGGACAGGAGATGTCGTATGCCCACCCCACTCACAGCCCCTGCATGGAAAACTCCTCACCCCTGGCCCCAGGGGAAGGGCAGCAGCCACAGGGCTGCCATGTCCTCCAGCCCTGCGGTGGCTTCCTGGAGGGGGCTGGCCTGTGGCCATCCAGCTGAGCCATTTCCTGTTGGGAAAACACAATCGTCTGGCTTACAATCAACAGAAATGTCCTAGGCTCAGTTTCAGAGGCTGGGAGGTCCAGGATCAAGGTGCTGGCATCTGACAAGGCTCCTGGGGCTGCACTATCCCCGGACAAAAGGTGCAAGGGCAAAGGGGAGGGATGGAGGGACGGAGGGACAGAGGGACAGAGGGAAGGAAGCAGAGCTCAGCTCATCAGGAACCCATGCCATAAAACCAGCCCATTCCCCAATAACTAACCCACTCCCACGATAACCAGCCCACTCTCAGGATAACTAACCCACTCCCACAATAACCAGCCCACTCTCATGATAACTAACCCACCCCCATGATAATCAGCCCACTCTCAGGATAACTAACCCACTCCCACAGTAACCAGCCCACTGTCATGATAACTAACCCATTCCCACAGTCACCAGCCCACTCTCATGATAACTTACCCATTCCTACAGTAACCAGCCCTCCTTCATGATAACTAACCCACTCCCACAATCACCAGCCCTCTCTCAGGATAACTAACCCACTCCCACAATCACCAGCCCTCTCTCAGGATAACTAACCCACTCCCACAGTAACTAACATACTCCAGGGATAACCAGCCTGCCCCTGGACAGCCAGCTGCCCCGAGACCAAGCCCTTCTTGAAGGCCCCGCCTCTCAGCACTGCTGCCCTGGGGACTGGCTCCAGCTGGAACCTTGGGGACACAGTCAACCCCCACAGCCTTCATGGGTCTCCAGGTGACCTGGGTCGCAACCTCTGACCTGTGAGAAGTGACCATGACCTGGCGTGAAGGGATGATCTGAAACCATCATCGCTTCCCTTGGTGCTGGGTCTTGAGAGCCTGGAGGACCTGGTGGTCCCCAGCCAGGACAGAAACCTCGAGAGGTCCAGAGGCTCCTAGGGCAGGGGCCAGGAGGGTGAACGTGGCGGCCCATGCTCGTGCAAGCTGTGGGGACGAGGCTGCAGAAGCCACCATCCCAGCTGGGACCAAGGACAGGAAGCAACTCGGAGTCCTCTGAGCAGTGCGGTCGGTGTTGCCAGCGGAGCCGGGCAGCAGACTGGCCAGGACTCGGGCACCTGCTCATTAAACACAGCACCTCAAGGCCCTTCACAGAGGAATCCAGGTGCGCGCAGCCGCTGGGGAGGAAGATGCTGACGCCAGTCAGATTCCCACAGCAGCCATTGGCTGAGCGGCCTCCCAGCCTGGCAGCTGCTCGCTGCTGCTCTGGTTAACTAGCCAGGACCAGCTGATCTCTGCACCATCCAGGGGGCAGGAAGAGCAGGCGGCGAGAGGGGCAGCGCTGGAGCAGCGGAATTACCATCCCACGTGAGCCCAGAGCACAGGGGACCTGGGGAGAAGCCACCAAGGAGGAGCCTCTGCAGGGGACTGGGGTGGGCATACAGAGGGGGCCAAGGCCGGAGGGACAGACAGGAGGGTGCCCCCTGCGGCCTGCCCCTCGGCGACCACAGACAGGGTCTCCTCTGTCGTCTCCCTCCAGCAGGTAGGGTGGGCTGCTCTCAGCAGGACGGCCACTTAGGGGCTTTGTGGCTGTTGCCACTGGGAACAGTGTGCCTTTCTGACCTCATTAGGCATGGACGGCCATCTGCGGGACCCCAGGGAGCCTCCCCACACCGGCATCCTGCAGACCGCCCTTCTTCTGTGAAACTTTCTCTGCAGCCCCTCCTCGACCCCTACCCTCCTTCTCAGGAATCAAGAGGAAGCCAGCGTTCCTGTACCCACTCAGCCCCCATGTCCACCCCGCACCCTCCCGCAGGCCCTCTCTGGGCGCAGGAGGGTGGGTTAGATCCTCCAGGGCCAGGCCCTCTGGTCCCCTCCATGCCTTGGCACCTGCTGCTCCTGCTGCCTCAACCCTCCCTCATTCCTGTCCACAAAGAATCACCATAGAAACCAGCTCTCCCCACGGCCTGGAGCAGTGTCCTCCAAGGACACCCAGGACACTGGGCTCTTGACGCACCCCCCTCCTTTCCCCGTGCAAGGGCAGGTGTGAGGGAACCAACAGGACACACAATGTCCAGGCAAAGACGTCCACCTGTGTCAGTGCCGCGCCAGGACCAGCCCTCCCGCAGCACTGCTGTGCGCCCGCGCGGCCCCGCACCTCCCCTCCCTGGCTCCACGGAGCCTTGTAGCGAACAGAGAGGGCTACCGTCGGCCTCACTCTGTGGATGGAGAAACTGGGCACACAGCTGCAGGGGCAGGTGGCCACCCGTGAGCACCACCACCCTCCTTGCTCTGGACAAAAGCCTCGTCCAGCTCTCTAAGTACTTCCATGTTGAAGTGGGAAGTAAATGCCTCCAATCATTCTGCACTGAGGGAGCATCGGCAGCACCCTGCAGCTCCTGGGCAGGCCGGGCGCGGCTCGGGAGCCCCAGGCTGCTGGCCATCCTCTCTCCTCCCAGGGACAGTACCCGGAGGTCAGGGGTCCCCACCAGTATGCTGACTGACCTCCACAGGTGACTGCGATGACTGCTGCCCTGGGACTGGCCAGTCACACGTGGAGGGATCATCTCCAGTTCTATCTGATGTAGTGGCGAAAGCCCATCCTTACCTGCTGGAGGGAAGTGAGAGAGGAGACCCTGTCTGTGGTCGCCTGCATATGTCACCTTCTCCAGTGGGCGGATAGCGCAGGACCAGCCCAAGCTGGGTCGGCCCGCGGGCTCTTGTGTGAGCCTCCTGCAGCTGCTGTGACTCTTGGTGACACAGTGACACACCTCTGCTGTCTTCCTGTTCCTGAAGTCAGCCGTCCAGAGTGGTCTCCCGGCTGTGGAGTCAAGGTGTGGTGGGCTCTGCTCCCTCCTGCACCCTGGGGCACCACCCACCGCCCTTCCTTCTGTAGCTTCTCCAGCTGCCACATCCCTGGACTTGGGGACCGCTCCAGCAAACACACCACCACCATCACGGGGGCCTCTATGAGGCAGTGTGGGGCTCCTGAGCTGGCTCACACCTGTGGAGTCCCCTTGGCCACATGAGGAGTCTGCTCACAGGTCTGGGAACGAGACGTGGCCTCCGTGTTCCACGCTGCAGTGTCCTTCCCCTTGCTGGCTCACTGATGCTCTGCCAGGTGCTGCATGGAAGGTAAGAGGACAGCCATCTCCAGCCGAGACACTGGAGGCTCGACACGCTGGGCCACCATCTCAACAGACCCAGGGTGGGTGTCGGTTCCCAGTTCCCATCGACATATGGCTGCCTCTGCCCCATCTGCCTTCAACATGGTGAGCTCTTGAAGGGCTGTGTGAGCACCTGTTGACCAGGAAGCTCCAGCCAAGCCCTCAAAGACAGTGGGTCAGGGCCCATCAGGGCCCAGAGTTCAAAGAAATAAGTAGGAATTTAACCTACAGAATGCGTTGTCATACTGAGGTTTGGATGTGAGACCGTGCGAACTCTAGGGGTTGTATGACTCTGTGAAGACCCCACTAACGAAGTTGGACTGACCGCGCACAGGTCCCTTGCAAGTCCACCCATCCCACCACCATCGTATCTGCACAAGCCATGCAAACATTGCGGCCCCTGCTAACCAGGCGTCTGGTACTTTCCTTTTTCAGCTGGGGAGCCTTGTGCACTGTGGGTCTCCCCAGCCAGAATGTAGGATCCAGGTCACAGGGAGCCTCTCCCTGTTCTCAGGTCTCTCTCCTGTTCCTGAAACACGGCCTGCTGCCTGCGAGTGCTCAGGGAATTCTTGTTGAATGAACGTTGACCACAGACCAGAAACTCCCTTCTGGTTCGGATGCAGTCCAAATCCCCGTGGGAGATGGGATACTTTAAAAGTGTGGGAATTCCAGAACCTTCCCAGAGTACGTCAGAAGACATGGGAGACATCGAAAGGGAACCACCTGAGATGGCCGAGGACTGGCCTGTGCGGTGCTCTTTGTCCGTGTCGAGGAGAGAGAGCTCCGCCCTGGCCGACCCCAGCACCAGCCCAGGAAGAGCTGCTGCCGAGAAAGGAGCAAGTTCCAGCAGCCACACGCCAGGGAGCCAAAGAGCAGACGGCGCTGTGTCAGAGGGGTCGAGGGAAAGCCACGGCAGGGCGCTGGACAGACGGCGGTCAGAGGCAGGGGCTTTCCTCCCCCGCACGAGCTCCTCAGAGGTGACCCTGAGATACACCCATTTTCACGTGAGCAAATAGGAGAGTTATGAAAACTGTCCCAGGGTCAAAACGTCCACACAAATTTATCTGTTGGTTCACAAAGCAGCTCTGGCTCTGGAGTCCCCACGGGGTACTGGGGTGGAGAAGGGGAGACCACCTCCCTGGCCAAGGAGTGCACCGTCCGAGAGAGCATGGCCTGGGTCACCATCCTTCCTCTGTAGGCCCTTCCTGATGTGCTGCCATCTGGAGCATCAGCCAGCCTTTCATTGACCCACTGTCCTCTACGGGAACCTGGGGCACCACCCAGGGAAAGAGTTATCACTTGGTATAAGCTAAAGAAAACCACAGAAGTTGACACAGTGGCAACAATCTAACTTTCTTTTTTTGCGGGGGGGTGGGGGGGAGGTTTCAGGGATGAAACTCAGGAGCACCAACCACTGAGCCACACCCCCAGCCCTATTTTGTATTTTATTGGGTCTTGCTGAATTGCTTAGCACCTCACTAAGTTGCTGAGGCTGGCTTTGAATCTGTAATCCTCCTGCCTCAGCCTCCCAAGCCGCTAGGATCAGGGGTGTGCACCACTGCACCCAGTTTAACAATCTCACTTTCTAAGCTGTTTGTGGACCAACAACACTCAGGGCATATTAGCACTTGTACCCATCCCAGAGCTATTTGAAGGCAAAATATCAAATATGTAAATGACAAAAATGTAATGACAATGTCATCCGCTATGAATTCTGTGCACTATACAAGGTTTAGGAGTACAAAATAAATAAGTAAATAAAAAGCATTCCATACTCCACCTGAGAATGCATTTGACTCTGGAACTGGGACCAAGGTCACCACTGTGCCTACTGTGGCAGGTGATTTTTCTTTGGTTTCTTTACTTCCAGACATAAGATAATGTGAGCAGAGGCATCAACTCGACATGGAAGCATTTTTGAGCATTAAGCTAATTACTTACAATTTGTACTTAAGATGCAAGAAGTGCCCATTTTCTTGCTCAATGACCCATTTTATGTGCGTGGTGGGCTGTGGGTGCCCCCAGTCGGTCTCAGCAAACGTGTCGATACAGAGTCGGTACCGTTCATGTTCTCCCATCTCTGCCTCACTTTAAAAACCCATAAAAGTCATGTCCCAATGGTCTGAAAGAAAAATCTCTGATGCTCATCCTGATGGGGATATAAATCCAACGCCCACTCTGATGGGTGCTGCCATTTTTCCTCTCCTCCAACAAATGACCTGTGGATTGGGACCCAGAAGCCCTGTTGGATGTGTTTTCCACATTCACATTAATTCAGGCTACGTGAACTCCTCTCCTAATGACCTGGGGGCTCGTTTGAAGATGAGACTCTTAGTTCAAACCTCACCAAAGAGAAAATCTAATACGACTGAAGAGGAGATCATCCACCGGTACGGAAACCAAAAGGATTCTTAAATGAAAACCGGTCATGTAGAAACTTGTGCTTGAGGATCAAAAATTGTGTGATGAGACGTACCAGAAAGAAGACTGTTTGCATACGATCCTTACAGGGCAGTATCAATGTGCACCAGCTCGGAATGTGAGCTGACGGGGATTTTGAAAGAGCAGAGCACTCACTGGGCTATGGCACTGGAGTCTGTGATGCAGGTGGCAATGTCAACACAACCTGTCAAGTAAATCTCCCTCTGAACACACCATTCCTGAGCCCCGGCATCTCCTACTCATTGGGATCTGCCTGCTGCTACAGCCCTGGGAGGAGCGTGAAAGAATCACGTAAGATTCAGTGGTCTGAGGCCAATCTTAAGCCACCAGCTCAGTCAAGGGCATAGGGAAGGTCTGCCACCACCCCCCCCCCCCGCATTATGTTGTCCACTTAGAGCTCCCTCCAGGCCATCGCTGGCTCCACACTGCCCGCAGACAACTTTATGCCTTTGGAATCAAGCGACAGTTGAATTTCTGCTGCCCAAACAGTGTGTGAAGTGGACAGGATCTGCACTTCTCCAACTCCCTGGGTGGAGGGTGGACTGCAACTCTGGGTATGGTGAGGAAACACCTGGCACAGAGATGAAGGATCCCACTTAGGAATGGTGCATGTGGCTGTCTTGACAGCTAACAGCTGATAAGCACCGAGCCTCATTCACTTATCCTAATATTTCTTGGTTAAATCTATTGCTCATTACCTGTGAGGAACGGAGTACAAAATTCAACTAACAATGAGTATTGTTATTAGAGCAATAGTTGCTTTTATTCAAAAACTAGGCCCCAGCTGTTCTTTCAATCATGTATCTTTTTTGCATGCATCTTTCAATCATCAAAATTACTCCAAACAGAGGTACTATTACTATTCTTATTTTATTGGTAAAGAAACTGAGGCTCATGAAAATTAAGTAACTTGTCCCAAGTCATAATTGGTGAGTGGAAGATTCAAAATGAGGACTTGGGTCACTGCAGACCATATTCTGATGAACAAGACAAGGACCCCATCTTCAAGCCACACGTGTCCTAAATTGGGGGATGAGACAGTTATAGTAAAACCGTTAGGATGAGAATCATCCTGGAAGGTGAAAAAGAAACAAGACTGAGCTTCCTGTTGTAAGAACCACAAGGTGAGCAAAAGATCACGGGTCTTCCACACGAGGACATTGAGTAATGAAGGGTGCTGATCCCCAGAGAAGAGAGGCGAACAGGTGAGCCCTCCCCTCACCCCAGCTCTGGGCAGCACAGAGCTCAGCGGACTCCCCAAGTAAAGAGAAGGGGCTGAAGTCCAGGGAGACCAAGTAGGACTCCATTAGAAACCCAGGGCATCAGGGAGGCAAGAGCAGCAGAGGACCCACAGTCTGAAGAGGCCCCTGAGCATCCATCTGGGTATCAATCAGCACCCAGGTATGAGGGAGCTACCTGCACATATGAGGAGCATGCCCAAGGCTAGGTGTAAAACAACCCTGAAGAGTTAGATCTAGTTGTGCCACTGCTCCCAGGGGCCCTGAATAGTGAGTGCCTGCTCCAGATAGCCAGGATGGCTGCAAAGGTCACAGGGCACTGAGAAGGAATGCTTTGTCCTCACAGTGGGGGACAACTTGGCTCTGGGCACTGTTCTATTTCTATCAAACAAATCTTAGCAGAAAGATCTTACTTTACATGAGCAAACTGTTTACAAGGAAATCAACTGTTTCCCAGAACAAAGCTCAATAACTATGTGCAGAAATACAAAAATATCAAATCATCAACAAAGGTTAAGGCTCACAGTGTCTGGTGTCCAATCAAAGCAGATGAGGAAGATTCAACCATAATGAGGGACTCAAGCAAAACCATACCAGAGCTGACACAGATATCCAAAGTGGTAGACACAGATATTTTAAGTTACTATAACTGTATTTGGGAAGGGGGAACAAAGAAGAAAGAGTTGAAAAAAATAATGACTAGCGACTTTCCAGTTTTCTAGTTTTAATGCAAACTAGAAACACTGAAATGCAAGAAACTCATCAGACCCAAAGTACACAAAACAGAACTACAGCAAAGCAAATTATAACTGAATTGCTCAAAATTAGCAACAAACAGAAAATCTTAAAAGCAGCAAGAAAAAAAAAGAATATTTTATGCACAGCAAAAAAGACACGGATGACTACAGACTTTCTTTGGAAACAATGCAGGTGAATAGATAATGGAGCAGCCCTCTTTAAAGAACGGAAACAAAAATACTGTCAACCTAGAATCCTACACATGGAAAAACATTTTTTTTGTAAACAAAAGCAAAATAAAACTATTCACGGACATAAAAGAAAAGCTGAAAGGATCCATCCTTGGCAGACCTTCACCGTAAGAAATGTTCAAGGACATCCTTCAGGGAAAAGAAAGGGTGGTGGGTGGAAATCTAGAGCTCCACACAGGAATCAGAGGTGCTGGAAAGGTAACAATGTAGGTCAGTGCATAGACTTCTTATGATTTATTTTGTAATGTAACATATTTTAAGTCAGCATGGCAGTTTATCATGTGCTTTCTGGCACGTGTGAGACAGTAGCATAAAGTCAGGAGGGGATGAGACGGATGACGCGGTGCAGCAGGAACACGGAGAGCTGTCCCGAGGCCATCATGCCACATGGGACTGCAGGTGCAGGGTCACAGACCCAGAGCCACCATGGGGCTTGTAGGCAGGTGGCGACAGGCTGCAGGTTCGCACCATGAAGCCCAAAGCAACCGTTACAACAGCAAAACCAAAAGTTAGAGCCAGGAAGTCAAAGAAGCAGATGGAAAGGAACCGAAAGAAAGATTTTATTTATTCATGAAAAGGCAGATAAGGTGGAATAGGAACAGAGGGCAAAGAGGCAGAGGGACAGCCTAAACCTAACCAGGCGACCGCAGGAAAGGTGCATGGTGTGTCCCAGTTAGAAGTAGAGCTGTCGGAGCGGGTAAGGGAGCTGGCCTCACTCCTCGCTGCCTTTGAGCAGTGGACTTTCACACAGAGACACACAGAGGCTGAGGACGGAAACCCATGCACACATGAGCTCCAGGCTCTCACTAGGGCTTAAAGGCAGAGTGGCCCCTTAACATCAGGCAAAGCTGACTTCAGAGTAAACATGTTCCCCAACATAAAGACGGCCATTCAAGTGATAGGGGGTGAACTCATCAAGGGACATGGTCTAAACGCTTATGCACCCAATAACAGCTTCTAAACACAAAAAGAGAAACTGACAGAACCCCAGGGAGAAAAACACAAATCTAGATTTATAATCAGAACTATCTATCCCTTCTGTCCATAATTGATAGAAATAGAATCCAGGAAACAGTAGGGATCTGGATTTGAACACAATCAAGCAACTTAGTTGACCTTCAGCTTTGCGCGTATACAAGAGGCATGTGTCCAGATAAACAATGCTCCGGCCATCAAATAAGACAGGGTACCTTCAAAAGGCCAAGGAGATGTGACGTTCTCGGATGAAGGTAGAGTTAAATTATAAACACACAACAGAAATATCCCTGGAACCCCCCCCCCAATGTGTGCAAACTGAAGAGCACGTTCCACATAACACCCTGCGTAGAGAAGAAATAGAGGGCCGTTGGAAAAGGTTTGAATCAAAGAAACTCATCAGATTTTGTGAGAGTTTGTTAAAGTAGTGGTCAAGGGGAGATTCATGACACCAAACCCCTGTGTGAGAAGAGAGTTCTCAATTGAATGACCTTGGGCTTCTCCTGTTACCCAGGGAGGTTGGTGTCTGCCGGGGGACAAGGACACAGGGGAAGGAGGCTTTCAGACCATGTCTGGACCATTGGGCGGTTATGAGAACTTGAGGTCTGATACTCAGACCAGAGCCCTGCAGGCTGCCCACCCAGAGCCATCAGGACTAGGAGGCCCATGGTCCAGGTGGGGGCAAGCATCCCCCAGGGAGACACAGACTGAGGAGGGTGTGGTCAGTCAAAGACTGAGCCCCAGGCGCGAGCAGCAGGCTGTAAACTCGGAGACGATGGGTTGAAGGAAAAGAGAGGATTCCAGGAACAAGGGCGAGGTGGGTGACACGGGTGCAGCAGGAACTCGGAGAGGGAAGAGCTCCCAGGACCCCATGGGTGGCTCAGGAAGCTCCTGCCACCTTCCCAGGAGCATGGTGGAGCACCAGGAGGTGGGGGCCAGGAAGGGGGAGCAGTGGAGTCTGCGTTCTTTTAAGACGTTTGAGTGAACGAGGGTGAGCAACGCATCATCTCAAGGATGTGAGCAAGGACAGCTTTTCAGGTGAGAGACACTGGGTTCTAATACAGGGACAGTGGCAGGAGCCACCTCCCAGCAGAGGTCGGGGGAAGAGGAGCAGGGCTGGGTGGCGAGCAGGGACCCAGGAAAGCACATCCCCTGGCACAGAGTGCAGGGACTGGCGGGGCCCTCTGGGTGGGAAGACAGAGATGGGGGATCACGGGCTGGGGAGCTCCAGACTTGGCCCTCTGCCCCCGGCCCTAGGAGCACGGAGGAAACCTGGGAAAACCTAGTAAATTCACGCTCTCAGAGGAAAGGGCCCCACAGAAGAGCTTTCAGCTGAGGCCCTGGATGGTTCTGTGTGTCTCAACGTGTCTTCTGCATATCTTCAAGTCTGGCTTTCGTTTGGAGCCCCACACGCCGTCACCCCACCACCGCTCCGTCCAAACTAAAATCAAGTTCTGCTGCCCTGGTGCACAGCAGGCAAGTGGGTGCCATCCGTAGTGGAGTGGACTGGGTCAGCCTCAATCCCCGGGGGAAGACCACGGGGGCCACACACACGTCACAAACCAGCCAAAGAGCAGCCCAAACCAACAGGAAGATGCTCTTCCGACGGCCACGGCTCTGTGAGGACAGGCATGGCCCTGGGGGGGTCTGGCGGAAGGGCGACGGCTCAGGCTGGAGTCAGCAATCCATGTGGTGGAATATTACGCAGCTCTTAAAATGATGTTCAAAAGAATAGCTAAAGAAAGGGCAAAAGTCCTCACAGTGCAATGTTGGGGAAGAAAAAGCCACAGGAATGCAGGATTATAGCTCAGTATCATTCAGATTTGTGATGCAGATATAAGAACATGGAGCACGGAATGAAAAGTAACAGGTGGACTTAACCCTGAGTGGTTGACTGTAGGACATTTCATTTTGTTCTTTGTGCCTGTGGTATTTTATTTTGTACGATGACTATCACTGCTTTTTATAATCAGAGGAGAAATGTTATTTAAGTACAGATGGGGAACAATTCATGGCAGATAGTTGATAAAATGAGTCATCTACAGCCATGAAAGAGACCCTTCAGAAATCATCGGGAATAGTAGTGCCAGAGTGAGAATGTCCAGTGCCTTAGGGCTTGAAAATAAACTCGAAGTTCAAGTCCATGCAGGGAGGTGGGGGTGGGGCAGCAGACAACACTGGGGTGTCCCCGGAAGACGGGCGCCCGTCGGTTAATGCAAACGCATGTGAGATTTCATTCCTCAGAACTGTTCCCTTGAATCATTGATTGTGCACCAACCTTCTTGTATGGATTGAGGAGCTTTGCAACCTAATTTTAATTTCTAATGTGCCTGGTGCTTATTCTCAGTTATTTTTCCTGTTTAAAACCCATTAGCAGAGATGGAGAAATTGGCTTGTATTTTATGCACCTAGTTCTATAATATTTTTGTGCATTTATAACTGGCCTCTGGAGCTCAGGCCCCCTCCATGATTTAGCCGTGCAAGATGTTACACCAATTTATCAGAAGGAAGATGGGGAACAGACTCTGCATATTAAATGTGAAGATCCTTCGACTGTCTGCTCATCCACCAAGAGTAAGGGTGTCTTCTGCCTTGCACCAGATGCTGCTCTTGGAGAGGGTGTCCGTGGCTTGGCAAGTCGGTTCATCAATCCCCAAATCAGACTGAGTCCTGGAAGATAGGGAGGCAGCTTGTGGACAATGACTGATTTCACATCCATCTTTCTGAACAGTGGCATTGAACGGGGACTGTCACGGGAGGCTCTGGGACACACCAGTGTACGCAGGTCTCCCTGGCTTCCAAACTGCCCATGGTTTCCAGGACGTTCCAAAGCCTTAGATTCAGGACAGGATCCTCCAAGCAGTCCAGGGTCAAGAGCACTCTGCCTTCAGTCCTCAGGTCCCTGGGGGGGGATCGGCCTAAAGAGGGCTCGTTGATTTTCATTTTTGGTTTTTTGTTTGTTTATTTCAGAAATTCCAGCAAAGGTGCCAGAACAGACTCCCCAGTCCGCTGCCCTAGTCACAGGGCCACCTCCACACGGTGCTCCCGCCACACGCTCCAGTCTCTGGGCCAGGAACCCAGTCCTGGAGGGAGCTGCGGGTGACGATGGCGTCCTTTCCTCCAGTAATTTCCCACCACCTGCTTTTGTTCCCCATGAGACTCCTCCCTGCTCCCTGTGTCAGTCACAGAGTCGGTCACCTGCCTCTGCCCCACGCAAGGGCCCGTGATCTAAGCTGGCCAATGACAATTCTTCCCTCCCTTGGCTACAGAGGTTGGTAAAAGAGCAGCCGCAGGACCTCAGCAGGACCTCAGCAGGGCTGAGATGCGGGAGCGCACCCTCCTCCTCCACAGGGTTAGGAGCGAGGGCAAGGGGCCTAAGACACTAGGGGCTGAGAGCTGGGGCTGGGGTTTCCATGGACATCTGCCATTTCTGGAAGCTCAATCTGAAGACGTTTCTCCTCGTCCCCTCACCCGCCGTGAGCTATTCGGACTCTCCCTCCATGGAGCATCTTAATGAGGACCTGCCACGAGGCCGCACAGGCCTCGTCTTGACTACCTGCCCGCTGCGTGCAGAGAGCTGCCGGGAGTCTGACCAGGCAAAGGCGGGCGGGGCTGAGGGTGAGGGACGCAGTCACGCACTGGCTGCTTCTCTGCAGCCTGAGTCCCCTGAAGCTTGTCCACTGTGGCATCTGAAGCCGCCGGCCAGCCTAAGTCAGCCCGAGTTGGCCGTTCATCTCTTGCAGCGAGTCTGACCACCATAGAGCATAATCCAATCCTTGGAAACCAAATCTGTTTTTGTATCAAGTTACTAAATTGCTTTTATCTCCTTGAAAGAGGATCTTTTTGGAAACATTTCTGGGAGGAAAGCATCAGGGTTGAATTTCTCTCTCACTCAAGTCCCAAAACTCAACCGAAAGTCAACCGCAAGTTATAGGCTGGTCAGCAGGCGATTTTCTTTCTGGAATATATTGTCCTTTTAACAGCAAGTGCTATTTGTATTTGCTGCAAGTAGGATTTTCGATTACTCCTTTGACACCCAGATCACTCATTGGTTTTTATTACACCCTGGATTTGGAAAGAAATATGCTCCTGACAGCAACTTTATTTGAATTCTTCTGCTTAGGTTAATAGCAAATAAAAGGCAAGATGACCACCGGTCCACACCAAGGAAGCAGAGCTCGTGTGCCCGCCCGGAGGAGCCGGTTCACAGGCTGGTGCCTTCCACCCATCTGCACCAGTTTTGACGGCTGGTGGTGTCAGCCTTCCGGGTCCTGGGGGTGCCTGGCCTCTAGGGTGGTCTCGGCTTTGGTTTCCAGCTAGAAACCATCCTGAGCGGGGCCAGCTGAGCCTTCTCCTGTAGCAGGTGGCTTCATGCGAGAGGCAGGTGGGTTGGGGGCAGCTTTTCAACACTGTGACCAGAAGACGAGAGCGGTGGTGGCGGAGGAACCGTCGATTTCAGCTCAAGGTTTCAGAGGTTCAATCCATGGTCGGCCCACTCCACAGCTCTGGCCCAGGGGGAGGTGGAACATCATGGAGGAAGTGTGGGCCAGGAGAAGCAGCTCAGGACCGGGCAACAGGAAGCAGAGAAGCCTTCACTCATCGGGGACAGAATGAAAACCCAAAGGCACGCCCCCAGGGACCCCCCTCCCCAGTCACACGGCTCCTGTGACCACCCAGCTAATCCCCATCAGGGGATGGGCGCACTGATTGGATTAAGACCCTCCTAACCCCATCACTGCCTCACATATGGGCTTTGGGGGGACGTCTCACATCTAGGCCATCACAAGGTGAGTCACCCCCATGTGCAGATAAACAGACCCACACCTGAGGCCCAGGGAGCCGAGGGCATGAGCCTAGGAAGAGCAGCCAAGGGGCCAGTACAGGGTTCGACTCAGTCCATCGGAGCTGGAAGGAGCCTCTGGCCTCGACCATCTCTGCCACTACCGAATCTGCGGGGGCCCGGGGGTCCCTGGACAGGTGCATTCCACATGAAGACCCAGAAACACACACCTACCGATGGGGACTTCATCACGTGTGTGGCCTCAGCCTCACTCAGGCAGGCCCGAGTGTGGACGCCGGAAGTGTGGTTGGGAGAATCCCCCGCAGGGCTTCTGTGAGCCCAGGGTGGGGCGGGAGGGTCCCAGGGGGTGTCTGTGTGCCCTGGGGCCATGACGACCGTGAGACTCTGTCCAAATCCCATCCAGCATGGGGGCAGCGCCGACCCCTTCAGATGCCCAGCTGTGGCTACACGGGAGACGTTCTCGCCAATGATTCTCTTCCCTTCTGCTTTCCTGTCCCCTGCCCCTCCTCCTCTTCCTCTTCCCCAAGATGACACAGGACACCCATTGCGTGGGAAGCAGTAGAGCCCGTTCCAGGAGAGGCTGCGATTTAAATCAGCCAGAGGAAGAGGAGCCCGGCGGTCTGGGGGCGTCCCAGGGCGAAGCTCCTGCGGTCCTGGCCCCTGGAGTCAGACGCGCTGCTCCTGTGCATGGATGCTTGGTGCCCGTGAGCGTCCCTGTCCAGGGTTTCCACTGGGCTTCTTTATGTAGACTTGGGTGAATGATCGGGTGACCACTGGGCTGACCGACCTCTCTAGGTCAGCTCCTGCCATGAAGCATCGTCCCCTAAATCACATGGCTGGTCTTTCTGGTATGGTTGGCTTCCACCCTAGGGTCCCATGTGGCCAGCGTCCTCTCAGGAGTGACGCACGTCACCTCCCAGAATCACAGGCTAAGACAAGACTCGCTCTGGGAAGGCCAGACCCTTTCTGGCACAGGGTGCAGAGATGGGAAAGCGGACCCCGGTGTGGGGTGGTGTGAGAAGCCCTCGGCTCAGGGTCATGAGCCCATGGGGTAAGTCAGGTTCCAAAGGTGGCCACGCAGATTCCAGGGCCTGAGGGGTGGTGGCAGGAAGACAGAGGTGTGGGTCCCGAGGAGGTCGTTGTTTGGCGGGAGCCTCTGGCCGCTGGTCTGCCCTTCCTTCCCGCAATCAGAGATAACGGGCTTCCAGACTGAGCCACGGGGACCAGCTAATTAGAATGCAGTCTCTTGCCATCATTTTATTCTCTGTATTTCTCTGCTTGTTGAGAATCGTAACCCTATTATTAATTCATTAAGAAACATAATTTCATGCAAAATAATGCGTTTACCCTCTTCTATTGGGTTGAGGTGGGGGTGATTATTAGCAGAGGGTCAGGAGTGAGATAGGCGCCCCTGGGGTGGGGGATATGGGAGCCACACCACTTCTCTCTGGTCACGTCCAGGGAGCGGACGAGGGTGGACTGTGTGCTCCTTCTCTGACACGTCCCATGTCAGGATCTAGGTGATCTCCCTGGTGGACAGTATTCGAGGAGACAGGAGCCTGAGGAAACTCTGCTTCGCTGTAATTTCCTCTGGTCGGTTATGAGACGGTCTCCACGTCTGGGCTCAGTGGTGCATGAGAGGGCTCATTTGTGCCCCGTAAGCTCTTGGGGAAGGAGAACCAACACATGTTCTGTTTTACAAAATCTCTGTAAGAAACAGACTTTATCTCAGAGGGATGAGTTGCAGAGGAGCCCCTGGGTTATTAACAGGGCCTGTTAATAAGGCCCATCGAGAGTCAGGTGCATCATCCTCGGAACACCAACAGCTGACCCCAAGAAAGGACCTCTCCACAGCCTCCTCTGGCCCTCTCAGAGACCTCTGCCGGCCTTATCCAGAGCCCAAAACGCTTTAAGAAAGCTCCAGAACCCCTGGGATCTCCTGCACGCTGACCTTCTCCCAAGCCCTGGCCCACGCTATCAGTTCAGGACTTGAGTTAACATCTCGGGTTCAGGAACAGTGACAGCAAGAGCTGTTTTATGGCTAGTTTTTCTCCACAGAAAACTCTCACTCGTTCCTTATGATTTTTGGAGTTGGGTGCAAGTTCTCTTCTTCAACAAAGAGGAAGACAAATATATGCGAACAAATAACAGAAACGTCCCTCCAAACCCAAGAGCCAGAGTCAGAGAGATGGTCCACCCGCGAGCGAGTCATAAGCCAAGGAATCAGAAAAAGAAAGGAGGTTGAGGGAGGGAGGGAGAGGAAAGGAGAACTTTCCAGATTGTTCAAAAATGGAAAATCTGCTTGGTCGCTGGCGGTTTGGGCTGTCAAGGGGAATCGCCGTTCGGTATTAACGGGCTCTGCTCTCTCCTGCTAATGACTAATCGGGTTTGTCTTGTGGACGCTTTTTCCAATCCTCTCTGCTGCGGTTTGTTTTCGGTTTGTACTGATAACTCCTCTGCTGATTTCAAGTGCTCTGCCCAGGTCAGCCGGGACGCTGGACTGGACTCCCCATGGTCATCTGGGACACTGGACTGGACTCCCCGTTTGAATGGAATCAGGAGCACCGACACCCCCGGCACTCCGTGCCCTGACGAGCCTCACGCGCAGGCCTTGGAGTCCACCCTGCAGCTCCCCTCCCGCTCACAGCTGCAGATTCCGCTCCACGGAGCCAGACATACCACCCAGTGGTCTGAGGAGTCAAGCTGTAGGGTTGGCACCCAGATCCCAGGGGGCCAGGAGAACCTTTTGGCTGAGGGGGTCTTATAGCTTGGGTTCATCCCAAAAGCTGAGCCTCAGACTGGGCCTTGGTGCACGAGTTTCGTTTGGGAGGAGACCCCAAAAAGGAAGCAGGGAGCAGACAGAGGGACGGACACCCAAGTCGGGGTGGTGTGGGTGGTGTGGTGCTGCCGGGCGCTTCCGAGCTCAGGAGGAGGAGCACACCCCTTGTGCCCCAGTGATGGCCGGTGGGCAAGGGCAGCCGTGGTCACTTCCTGTCCTTGCCGCATTCCTAGCAGAAGCTTCCCGGGCAACATGGAACTGCCCACCCCACCCAGCTGGAGGTGTGTCCAGCATGAAGGCAGCAGGGCCAGGGGGTGTGGGAGCCCAGGGCAGCTCACAGGACGGGGAAGTGGATGGTCCCCCCCCCCCCGGCAGAGGCCAAGGTGGGTGGCCAGGCCCCCTTCTCACTGCTCTCTCCCAGGAGCTGCCCTGGTCATGTCCTCTGGCACGTAACTGCTCCAGGCCAGCTCCTTCAGTACAGGCAGGCACATGTCTGGGAGTCCACTGCCCAGGGGAGAGGGAGAGGCCAATGGCCTCCACAGGGTCAGCAGGTCAGGTCAGGGGTGTTCCCAGTGTGTGGGGAAGCGAGGGCCCTGCTGAGCTTCCCAGGTCCTTCCCTCCTCTCCCTGGTGGGCAGGTGAGGGGTAGGGGTTTGGCAGAAAGCCAGGCAGACCTTGCAACCCAACTTACACCATAAACAGGGGCAGGCAGGAGATGCCCCGAGGTCCAACGCACTCTGCTGGCCTCCCTTGAAGGACCAGGGGCACCTCCTTCCACACAGAGCTGCTCCACCCTGGCAGCAGGTAGCAGAGGGAGTCAGGCTTCAGGGCCCACAAGGCCTGTCTTGATCCTAAGTCCAGCTCTGACTCGCTGCCCGGCCCAGGAGACTCGCATGCCCTCTCTGGGCCTCATGTACTGCCCGTTCATGACTGACCATGTGATGTCAGCAGGGAGGTAATCACTCGGACTTCTTCCCTTGAAAACAGGAAGAACCTGCTGCCATCAAAGCTCTCCCAGCCCCGCTCCCCTGGGTGGCCATCCCTGGCTCCGGGATCTCATTCTGGTTTACAGTTTCCTAATGCTCTTGGTCGGCTGTTCCCCGGTGCCTCTGTCCGCTGGCTGCTTCCTCATTGAAAGTCTTTAGATGTTGGATTTAATCTCATTTTGGTATTCATGGGGAACATTCTCGGAGTTCTGTGTGGTTTTGTTTTTCCCAAGGACCAAGGAAATTAACTCGTATACACATCTCCGTCCGTTTGTCTCTCATTATGTATTCCTGCTACACCTGTAGCCAGAACCCGCCAGGTTTTGTGCTTTGGAAACAATAACCAAAGCACAATAAATTTTCACTTGAGGTTACTCTGGCCGACAGATGGCTCAGCGTTTTCCCATCATTCAGCAAAAGAACAATAGGCCCAGGATTCTTTTCTTTCCTACCAAAGCTTGCTGTCTTTGTGCTTAATTAACTATTCTGCTTTTAGTCGGTAAATCAAGCAGCAAATTCTCTGGTTCTTAATGTTGAACGAAAGGACCTCTGGGTAAAACCCTGTGCTTCGGATTTCTCTAAGCTGCTCAGCCCAAACTGAGCAGCTTGAATGAAAGGAGCAAAGGTCAGAAGCCAAGAGCCCTTCCTGGCCACTGTGCCCTTCAGGGGCTAGGTGACCTTGGGGGAGTCTTGTCACCTGTCTCCTATTTCACTCCCTCCTCCGCGAAATAGGGATCAGGCCACCTGCCCTCTACTTAATTCGCAGAGTTGTTGGGAGAAGGCGGTGAGGAAATTAATGTAAAGCCACTCGGAGAAAGATAAGGCGCTCTCCCCGAGTGGGATTGCAGCCAGCCAGGGTCTCCCTGGGACTCATTAGCTGCACATCAAGGGCACCCACACCAAACCAGGCCACAGTCGCTTGGGCCGACTCTGAGGACCGCCAAGCACAGTTCTTTGTGTCCTCAACATGACCTTCAAAGTGTCCCTCATTGTCAAGGACCAGAAAATTCTCCAGGGCCGTGCGCTGCATGGGAAAGCACAGGCCCCTGCTGGGTGACCTTGGCGCAGTGACTAGGTTTTAAAAGGAAAGCCCTCCGGGCCAGCGTGATCGAACATTGTCCCCGACGCCACTGCTCCCCAGATGGAAGAGCCACAAGCAGGGACTGTCAAGGCGCCAGAGTGGGAGGGGAGTGGGTGCACAGCTGGGGCACTCCCGGACTCCAGCCTGGCACCGTCTGGGAAGCTGGCACACCGTGCCCGGCTCAGGAGGCCACTGCACCATGGGGAAGCCCTCCACCGGCTGCCACCTGACGCTCCTGCCCACCCTGGAGGAAGACACCCACCATGCAGTGAGGTACCCAGGCAGGGCTGGGAGGGGGCCAACAGCCCCAGGTCACGAGATTCAGAGCCCAGGAGCCGGGGAGACCACCCAGCTCAGCCACTGCCCACTGGTTTCTCAGCCCACTCGGTGCTCCTTCACCCCTGGGTCAAATCTTGCTGGGAACTGAAGAGACAAAAGCCCAGCACCTTGCTAGTGCCTGGTGCCGTCCTTCCAGCCCTCCCACTGCGGGCGAGGAGAGCAGCAGGCAGAGCGCTGGGTCTTCTGGAGCCCACTCACCAGGGCCTAGCAGTCCCGGGACGCCTTGGACCCCTCCGAGGGCTTCACCCACACACCTGCCTCCTTCTGAGCTAAGCGGACATGCAGGTGCCCATGTGGTCTACCTGACAGCCCTGCATGGGCCACAAGGAAAGTCACCAACTCGAACCAGCTTCAGCAAGGAGTGTGGGTGGCTTGCATGAGGAACTGCTCACAACCCGCGCCCAGGGTCACCCCTCTCTCTCCTCTCCCTTCTCCCGGCCCTGTCCTGGCTTCAGGAACACTTGACTCCTAGTGCTAGAATGGCTGCCAGCAACCCCGGGCTTCCATTCTCCAGAAAGAGAAGTTACTTTCTGCAAGTCATTCCTGCAGGAACCTGTGCCCAGCCTCGAGGGACACAGATGGGGCCACTCGTCGTGTGGCCAAGGGAATAGGGCAAGCGGATCGGATAGAGTCGGTCATATGTCAGCCCCAGAACTGAACTGAGATCGGCTCAGCCCAAAGGCTCCACGTGTCCTGCAGGGAGGCCAGCCCCAGGACAGGGATTTTATTGTCACAGGAAAAGGCCGGGGAAAGCTGGGCAGGCAAACACAGAGGTCCTACCTCAGGGCTGATCTTCAGCTCTAAATTCTTAGGAAAATGTCAGGCTATTGGAGAGGCCGTTTGTTTAAAGAAAGTGGAAACACAATATTTAATTTCAAATGTAATCCTTCAAAGAATTAAATAAGAATCAAACAGCCAGATTCCATAGATGTTCATAATCATGCTATTTAAATAGTGAAACAGCCGCTGCGCATGGCCGGCCCCGGGGTTAAATAAATCACAGGACCACGGCCTGATGTGATATTGTGCGACTCTCAAAGTGACGATGACGGGGGACGATAGTGATGCAGATGAGACAACAAAGTGGGGGCAGAAACAAGCCTCATTGAGCTGCATCCGGATGACGGCAGAAACGTCCACCCTCGGGGCCGAGGCACAGAAAAGAGGCTCATTTGTTGGTGCCACGAGCTGGTGGGGGACACTCTGTGCGTGTGTGTACGTAACTAAAATAAGAAAACAAGAACCCACAGGATGAGTCGAATGTGACCGCCCCTCCCTGCGGGCTGGCTGGCTGGGGCTCTGAAGAGCTCCCCACAGACCCTGCTTCCTGGGGTCCTCGTGCCCCACCAAAGACAGGCTGGACCAGGCCCTGGGGTGTCCTGGTGTGCCAGCAGGTGGACTTGGAAGTTAGGTGTGCAATGGTCTGCAAGTGTTCCCAAGTGTGTCCCCAAGGGTCCCTGCGCCAAAATGCCACCCCGCTGTGAGCTACAGAGGGTGGGAACAGTCACACTATGTGCTCAGAGGTGGGTCACGGCGAGCAGCCCTGGCTGAATGCTGGTGGCTTTAGAAGGAGGAGAGACCAGGCACAGACACACTCATTGTTGGTGTGACAAGCTGGTGGGGGACATTGTGTGCGTGTCACACACACACTCCACGTCCCTGCCCACGTGACACCCTAAGCAGCCTCAGGATACTGCCAGCATGAAGGCCCCCAGCCGCAGCCCCTCGGCATGAACATCCAGAGCCACGAGCCCAGATAAACCCTTTCCATTAACACTCACCGTCTGTGCAGCTGGGTGACAGTGACGGACATGTGTTGAGAGCCACAGCCAAAGTGGCCCCAGCAAACTTCCAGCTGATTGGCTCACAGCGGCCCCAGCAAACTTCCAGCTGCCAGCTGATTGGCTCCTCTGCGGTGATGCTCATTGGGCTGTTTCCCCCCCCTTCAGACCACGGAGCTGCTCATTGGGGGACTCTTTTGGCTCCGCCCACGCGACCCAGCCAATCGGCCTCAAGAGCAGGAGGATTGTGGGAGGAGGTGAGGCTTGTGTGGGTGAGAGGCTTGTGGGAAGCGGGTGGTGGCAGTTGGGCTCTGAGGGTTTTTTCCTGAGGAGCTGTTTTGTTTGGCGTTTGTAGTTCTAAAAATAAAGTTCATTTCTGCTTGACAAGTGGCTCCTGAATTGTGCCCAGCCAGACTGCGGCAGACATGGCCGACCCTCGGGGCTCTCGGGGCCTGTGGACCACAGAGAGGAGTGTGTGCTCTGGGCTGAGCAGCGTCCACTCACCCTCCACAGTGTCCCTGGAACCTCGGACTGTGACTCTGCCTGGAAGAGGCCATCGAAGATGTCATTAGCCAAGACAACGCTGTGGATGGAGCTTGTCCCCAACGTCCATGGGTTGGAAACTCGGGCTCCAGATTCCTAGGCTGATGGTGTGTGGAGGGGGCTTTGGGAGGCCACCAGGGTTAGATGGGACCTGAGGGCGAGGCCCCCCTGATGACATTGGTGGCTCCATAGACAAGGAAGAGAGGCCTGAGCCAGATGCTTGGCCCTCCCCCTGTGGTGCATCCCCCCATGACGGCCGGCAAGAGGGCCCTTGCCATGCCCAGCACCTCAGTGCTGGACTTCCGCCCCCAGCCAGGACTGAGTGACCTGCGTTGCCTACGGACCACCCAGCGTGTGGCTCTGCTACAGCCACCGATAAGGGGCGGAGACAGATGCAGGTGTGTGTCAAGAGTGTGTGATCAGCACGTCTGGCGTCCTTACAGGAGAGACACAGACACCCCGGGGAGGAGGCCATGTGGGGACGACGCAGAGATGGGCCATGCAGCCACCCCAAGGAACAGCCCGGATGCCAACCGCCACTTGAGCCTCAGAGGAGGCAGGGCCCTGCTGACGTCTGGAGTTGAACTCGGGCCTCCAGCACTGCGGGAAACCTCGTGTCTCCACCACCACTGAGGGCTGTGGGCAGAGCCAGGGGGAGCTGGCAGCAGCACGGAGCCTTTACAGGGAGAGCTGGGTCAAGGGGCCGCTGACCGCCCTGCCCCATCAGAGGTAAGTGGCAGAATATGGGCCCCAGGAACCAGTCACAGCCACCAGGGACCGCGTCCTTCCACCAGGGACAGCGTCCTTCCACCAGGGACCGCGTCCTTCCACCAGGGACCGCGTCCTTCCACCAGGGACAGCATCCTTCCACCAGGGACCGCGTCCTTCCACCAGGGACCGCGTCCTTCCACCAGGGACCGCGTCCTTCCACCAGGGACCGCGTCCTTCCACCAGGGACAGTGTCCTTCCACCAGGGACCGCGTCCTTCCACCAGGGACCGCGTCCTTCCACCAGGGACCGCGTCCTTCCACCAGGGACAGTGTCCTTCCACCAGGGACCGCGTCCTTCCACCAGGGACCGCGTCCTTCCACCAGGGACCGCGTCCTTCCACCAGGGACCGCGTCCTTCCACCAGGGACCGCGTCCTTCCACCAGGGACAGTGTCCTTCCACCAGGGACCGCGTCCTTCCACCAGGGACCGCGTCCTTCCACCAGGGGCAAGACTGTGTGCCTGAAGGCCATCGTCCTTCAGAAGAAGGGGCCTGAGGGAGGCCACTGGAAGGACCTACATGCAGCAGCACGTCCCTGTGTCTCTGCAGGCAGCATGGAGGCTACAGCCTCAGGGGCCAGCTCCGGCCTCCGCTGAGACATCTCCCCCTCACCTGTGGCTTTGGTGAGCATCTCTGAAGCATGGATCCCTCAGAACACGCAGCAGGAGTCAAGGGGATGGGACAGGGGAGCTCAGAAGCCCAGGTCCTGAGGCTGTGAGTGGCTCCTGACCCCTTGGGAACCAGCTTGCTGCACGCCATGGAACCCCCATTCCCAATGGCTGCAGTCACCGCAGACTGCTGCTGGCTGAAAGCCCTGTGTCCAGGACATGCCAGTCTGGCCTAATTCAGCCCCAGGGAGTGGGTATTGAGGAGGGTCAAAGGCAGGAGAAAATCTCAGTTTGAGTCCCGTCGTCCTGGGCCAGTCCCGGGCTTCCCACACACCAGCTGTGGGACTCGGGCAAATCCTGGGTCTCTCTGAGCCTCCTGTTGTCAACCACAAAGAGGGGGCAACACGTCTAGGCCTTGGGATGGCTCTGAGGGTGGAACAACCTGCACCAGCGGTCACCAGCCAGGCTCTAGCCCACATTGCAGGAAGCTGCCCCTTCAGGGTGTTGGGGGCCACAGGGAGCTGAGAGCTCGAACCCCCAGCAGACGGGGTCCATTCCCCACTCTACGTTGAGTAGCTGTGACTTGGGGCAGGGTCGTCACCTCGCCCAGCCTTGTTTCCTGTCTGCATGGTGGGGGTGGCAGGCTGCTCCTGGAGCATGAGTTAGCATGAGTCCACTCCCTGGCAGGACAGGAGCCACCATGCCTGCCCTCAGCTGCACTCCCCCCGCCCCCGGCCTCCTGAGGGCTTCTAGAGCCTGCAAAGCACGACCCTGCACTGGGCTGTTCCCCAGAGGCACGGGGTCAGCTGGGGCTGGTTGGGCCAGACATGTTCCATCTCAGGGTTGACCTCACACCACCGTCCGATGCTGGGCTAGGCCCACCCGGCAAATGCTCCTATGGATAGGGCCTTCTCAAGACACTGCAGGACAGGCTATGTCCATGACAACCAGTAGGCTCATGGGAAAACTGGGTGACGTTAGCGCAGCCCCATGTCTGGAACCACAGGGCCCTCTTACACAGGCCACTGCCCCCAGACAGCACTCATCTTCATGCGTGGCTCAGGCCACGTCCCCAGGCCCTGCAGTGCCAGCAGCCTGGGGTCACAATGCAGCTCCAAGACGCTGGTCGTATGAGACCCCTGTGTCCTGTGGTCACCGAGCAGACCTTATGAGGCTGCACTTGGGTCAGGTGAGGAGCTCGTGGGGCCGCCCAGGGAGAGGCGACCTCCTCTGTGACCAGACCCTGCAGCTTCTCTTCAGCTCTTCTGTGTGCAGAGGTGAGTGATGGTCACAGATCCCCGTCACCGTCCCAGAAGCCATGTGTGAGTCCACACGGACTTCTCCTTTCAACCTAGGGAGCTGCGCCAGCTGCCCCTCTCAGTTCTGGGGGCTCCCCTGAGACCCCAAGATGACGGGAAGCCCAGCCCACTTCAGTGTCCTCTCACACATGGCCTCGGTGCCTCTGGTCCCTTCGTTTATGACTTAAACTACTGATACCACGTTTTCTGGGAGGACCCATGACTTTTAATTTAATCCAGCCTGAGAGACAAGAGGGGATGTCACCTCCACTTACCTGATAATCATGATGTCTGCAACTGGAACAGGACAATATCTTCAAAGCCCCGAGCTGTCACTTGTTGAAGAGGTGCCAGACGGAGGCTGCTACTTGAATCACAGCCAGGGTCGGCTCCCTTCCTATCGGGGCTTCTGAGTCTCAGAGGCACTCGGCTCTGTTTCTGACTCATATCCCCTGTGCTGTCCTCCTGCTTTAGTGACTCTCCCTCACTGTAGGCCTCTGCCGTGTGTGTGTGTGTGGGGGGGGTGTCCCTGTTCCTAAAATTTGAGGGTGGAGGAGAAAGGTTTCTAAGAACACCTAGATACTCTAACCTAGACTTGGGGAGGTGAGACTAGATAGCTGCTAATGATAATGGTGGTGATGGTGGAGCCATAACGGTAATGGCAGTGATGATGGTGGCGATGGTGATGGCTGTGGAGGTGATAGTAATGATGGTGGCGATGGTGGTGGTGGTGGTGGCGATGGCAGTGCATGACCACAGCATGTCGCGTGGCTCTGAACCCTTTCTGTGCACCCTCCCACCGGCAGGCGCTGTGCCTAGCCCCATTTGTCAGCATGGTAAGGGGATTCTCAACCTGTCAAACTCTGAACTGCTTTGCCTTTATGAATGAAGTAAGAAACCCCCGAGTGCCCTTGAGGAGTTACTGGGACTTAGATAACACCTGCCCCGAGATGTGTTGGGAAGTGACGGCAGGAAGTTCCATGAGAGGCCCCAGCCAGAAGGAGAAGAAGGCAGGCGAGGCCCGGCCTCCGGGAGCCAGCACAGAGCCCGAGACACCAGAGTAGCCAGGGACAGGTAGGAGGGGCCACCAGCCTCCGGGGAGGATAGGCCTTTGTCAAACGCAGTGCAGCCCCTTAGGTAGCACCTGGCTGGTAGCACGTGCTGATCAGCAGGACAGAGTTCTTGCGGAGGGGTCCCTGGAAGTCATGTGTGAGCAGGAAATTGATTTTGTGCCGTCAGCTCCGTACCTCACTGGGCTCCCAGCGCCTCGGCCAAGGTGACAACTTTATATTATGGCTGGAACATTCCGCACATCCAGAGCTAGGAGACCAGAGAAATGATATTCCCAGGCTTTCCACAGGCTTCTCTACCCCAGTCCACGAGCTGCGGTCCCCGCACCCCTAAGTGGATCTAAGCACTTGACAGCAGACTGCAGGCCCCATCGCTCAAAAATAATACCCGCTGCGGTCAGGAGACAGCGGCAATCCAATAAACCAGCAGCCAAAGTCAGCAAGATCATAATTTGGAAATTGTTCTCCCCCGCCCCAGCCTATTTCACAGACTTCAAATTCATCTGTCTAATCTCTTATCTGAAGCTATGAAATTGTATTTCCCTCTTAATAGGCTCACCAGTGTTCTAGATGAATAGTTCAATAGCGGGCGGCACAGGAAGCAGCAGGCATGCTAAAGAGAGACCTGAGCTCCTCCCACCACAGCCCGAGCCACCCGCCCCACCGCCCCACCGTGCCTGGAATCTCAATCAGCGGCACCTTGGCTGGACTCAGGAGCCAGGGGCAGAGTGGGTGTTGGCTGCCACCCAGCCTGGGGGGCTGTGAAGAGCGGGTGGCAGGCAGGGACAGAGGTGGGAAGTCAAGCGGCTTCCCTCCCGGTCCCTCCCATAGGGGAACCCACGTGGCCAGACCCCCTTTCCTTCTCTGTGTTCACAACATTGAACTTGTCTCTCTGGCTCAAGCCTCCCATGGCTCCCCAGGGCCCCAACCAAGTGGCCCAATCCTGAGCTTTTACAACGCGCCCCCGGGACCCTGAACTGGCTCTCGTCTGTCCCACTCAGCCTGGCGCGCAGAGGCTCCCCGCCTCAGCCGTGGCTCCTGTTTCCCCAGGCTGGGCCGACCTTCCCTCCGGTCTTCCCCAGGGTGACTTTACTGGACTTCGAAGCTGGAGGGGGAGACAGGCGCCCCAGGAACCCACCAAAGCACCAGCTCCACTCACTGAAGTGGGTTGAACGGCGGCACCCAAAAGATGTCCGAGTCTCAGAACCCAGGACCTGTGACCGTGACCTCATTTGGGAAAAGGGCCTCATCCTGGATTAGAGGGTATCCCGCTGGGATACAGGGATCCCTGTGAGGAACAGCAGAGGGAGAATTGACATGCACAGGGGAGCGGGTGCCAGGGAGCCAGAGACAGAGGCAGGAGCACAGCAGACCTGAGCCCAGGACAGAGGCCTGCAGCCAGTGGAGGCTGAAGGGGGAGGGGAGGCCTGGGACTCCTCCACTTCAGACCTCTGACTCCTGAGCTGTGGAAGAATGAATAGCAGTTGTCTGAAGCCACCCGGTTGCTGCGTGTGTCACGGTGGCCCTGCTCCTGGTGGCCCTGCTCCCGTGGGGGCTGAGGACCTCAAGCCCTCCCTGCCCTCAGGACCCTCCTGCCTTCAAAGCCACCGGCAGCAACTTCACACACATTTTTCCCTGAACGGTGCACTGACAGGACCTTCCCCTTCATGACCTCCCCAGGAGGGGTCCTCTCATCCTGAAGCCTCTGGGACATTCCTGGGCTCCACGCGGGGAGCTCTTGGACCCTGTGGCTCTAGTGACAGGTGGCAGAGGAGCTCTGGGGATGGGAGGGCAAGTCCCTCCAAAACATCTGTCAGGCACGAGGGACGGGGGTGGGGCAGGAAGTGGCTGTCAGCAGGTCATCAGTGCCCAGCGAGGGCCCTGCGGGGACAGCAGCTTGCCGACTGCTGACTGCTGGGCTTCTCCCTGTGGCCTCTGCCCCTGTGGAGGCTCCCGCGGGAGGCCAGCGTGCCTACTGTCAACCTGTCCTGGCTCTGGCTGGCTCGTCGGTTTTCACTGTGCTCTGCTCTGGTCTGGTCCCCACCCAGAGTCCCTGGGGCCAGGAAGACATGACCCGCCCACAAGCACTCCGGGCCCCAGGAGAAGCACACCTGGCCGCTTCTCTCCTAACCTGCCTCCCCCGGCGTGGGTGAGGCCCTGTCTGCCATCCTAACCGCTGGGCATTGGGACCTCCCAGGTGCAGCACCCTGCGGGGCCCCACAGCACTGGCCACGTGCCTCGGGAGCCTGCACCCTGGGGCAAGGGACTCCTCAGTCCCCGCTCTCCAGGTCAGAGGAAGGGCTGGTCCTTGGAGGGGACACTAAGGAAGGCCCTGGAGAGAGAAGAGTGGCTGAGGGTCGGGCAGGTATGCGAGCGGGGAGCCCGTGTGAGAAAGGTGAAACCGGAAAGGAGGTGGGGAGGCCAGGCCAGGCGCAGGGCCTGCGTGGCAGGAGCAGGAGCCAGCCCACGATGGGCGGGGACTTGGCTCCTGACAGCTGACCCTCAGCCCAGCCCAGCCACCTGCTGCTTGTCCACGTTGCCTAGAATTTCTGCCTCTCAGTCAGTCTCTCATCTGTGGGGGACCTGCTCTACGGCAAGTGCTTCTAAATGTCAACTCCGGTCACTTAACGGAGGAGGCTTTAGGGAGGGGCAGCTGACCGTCTGAGATCTGAGACCTGCTCCTGCTGGGACGTCCTGGCTTGGCCTCTGCAGCCTGACCACGTGGGCATGATGGGGAGAGCTGAGCTGAACACAGTGGGTCTGGGCTTCACCCTGAGGGAGGCTGCAGGTGCCAGGGTCACTAGGGATCAAGGAGACCAGGAGAGCGAGAGCACCAGGTGACAAGGGACATGAACAACAGATCAGAGAGGGAAATGGTGTCAGAATCTGCAGAGCCGAAGCTGATCAGTTAGCTCAGAGGACAGAGGGGACAACACGGAGGCAGGTGTGAATGCCGTGAGTGCGGACCCTGGGGCGCTGTTGGGAGGGAGGAGGCAGTGAGGGCGCGGAGGTCTGCAGGGGGAGCAGGCCTGTGCGTCGAGGGCTGTGCAGAAGACAGGAGCAGCTTGGGAAGTCTTCCCTGTCTGGCAAAGGGGGTGGCCACGGAGTAGACGGGGGGAGACCTGGGACTCCGAGCAAGCCCCCACATTCATTCTTGCTTAAACCTGCAGGGAACCTGCTCGTTGGGAATGCCTTGGGCCCTGAGTAATGGAAAATCAATGTAAAAATTGACCAGTGCCGTCTCCGGGAGGCCTCCATCTCTCACGGTCCCCAGGAAAGTGCTGTATCTCCAGGCATCAGATCTGCCTCGAGGCAGAAATCAGGAGCATCCAAGAAGACTGATGTGTGGATCCGCCCCGCGGTCAGCACCGTGTCTCCTGACCGCTCTCTGGGACATTTGGGGAAGCGTCAAAGTGAGATGATCTAATCTCCATTCAGACATAAACCAGGAGCGAAGGGCAGGGAGCCTGTGCTGGGTTAGCTGTCTTGTCTGCCAGAAGGGCGACCCTGAAGGGCAGCAGGAACCTCAGAGACCCAGAGGGTCCAGTCTCAGAAGCCAAGGGAGAAGGGACGGCACGGTGGGCAGAGAGGTCAGGAACTTGACCTCTTCAGACACAGGAAAGATGGTGCTGGAGAAAAGCACCGGGTCTGTGGTCAGTCCTACCAGAGAAGAGGGCCAGGAGCAGATGGAGTGGGCAGTGGAGAGTGGAGAAGCACAGACCAGGGGGGACAAGCCAGAGGGGAGCTGCAGGCTCAGAAGCAAGAGGGTGCAATCTCCAGCAAGGGGGTGGAGGCTGTTGCTGGGTGGAGGAGCCGGCCTGGCCAGTGTAAGAGGGAGACAATAATGCAGAAGCCACGGGTATCCAGCAGGAGGCCAGGGCTGACATGGAGGACCTGGGGAGAGCTGGCCTTGGAGAGCAGAAGCCACGCTCTGTCCCCATCAAGGAAGCAGATGAGTGAGCCTGCAGACGTTTTCAGAAAGGGCCGCCTGGTGAAGCTTGAGCTCAGTCCTCCCACAGAGGAAGGCAGAGGGCAGGAGTCAGCCTACAGGTCGCAGGACCAGAGAAGCCAGCCTCTGGGAGCTCCACTGTCCAGGTCACCTGTGCCTTAGTTCCTCCGGGGACCCACTTAGAAAAGAGAACCATAGGTACAGGGCTCTGTGACGTGCAATGGTTATGTTCCCGTTAACCCAACTTAAGTTGAAAATACTGCAACCCAAAATACACTTAATACACCTGACCTACCAAGGGCCGCGCCTCGCTGAACCTTCAACACACTCGGAACACGCTCCTCAGCCCTCAGTGGGCAATCGTCCCACACAAAGCTGACTTCATAGTAACCCCTGTTCTACATGCAGGTGGACTTTCAAAAGCCTTTCACATATTGGAGAGAATGTGTGGCACTTGTCTTGCGGAGTCGTCTGGTTGATTTCATTTGGAACAATGTCCTTAGTTCTCTCCATGTTATTGCCATTCTTCATGACCAAAGATTCCATTCTTTATGACCGAAAAATATCCCGTTATCCCACATCCTTTATCCGTTCATCCACTGGTGGGTACCTAGGTTGATTTCCTCTCTTAGCTATTGCGTTTTGGTATCAGAGTGTTTTAGTGATGTATTTAGTCCATTTACATTTAGTAATATTTTATGAAGGTTGAGTTCAACTCTACTATCTTGGAATTTTGCTTTTATTTATCTATTTTGTTATTAGTTTTTGTCTTTTTTTCTTACTTTTTTAAAATTCAGTCCTGGAGATAGAACCCGGGGGTGCTTACCCACTGAGCCCTGTCCCCAGCCCATTTTTTATTCTTTATTTTGAGACAGGGTCTCACTGAGTTGCTGAGGACCTTACTAAGCTGCTGGGCTGGCTTTGAACTCACTATTCTTCGGCCTCAGCCTCCAGAGCCACTGGGTTTTCAGACACACACCACCGCACCTGGCTTTCCTACCTTTATGAGTGAGTCACATTTAAAATAGTTCATTTTATTTACTGTACAGGTTATACCCCTTTGGGGTCGTGTCTCTGTGGTGAATCAGAGGTGCAGCATCCGTCTTTAAGACAGCACATTCTGCCTTCAAGTCACAGCGCCTGTTTCAAGAACAGGACAAGAATCTCACCACAGCACGAGCCCAGATCCATTGCTGTGGGCAGTTCTTCTTTCCACACTTACTTGTACATACACTCCAAACCCCACAATAAATAATTCTATTTTTGTTTTAAGCAGTCATGGTTCTTTTAAATTTTTTATTTTGTATATATTTACTAAGAGAATGGCATCTGGTGCTTCCTGGACATTCTTCATCCCTGGTCCTCCTCCTCCACGCCTGCAGTTCTACCTGCTCTCTCTCCACATCCTTCCACAGCCTGAAGAGCTTTGGCTTTTGAGCCGCCTAGTGATGGTCTGTCGATACTGACTGACTGCAGCTCACCTCTGTGGAAAGGCATCTTGAGTTCGGAATCAGTCTGCGTGTTTGAAGAGGCTGTCTCCATGGGCAATTCTAGATTGGCAGGTCTCTGTGCTTCTGGGCCACCCTGAAGGTGACGTTACACTCTCCTCCCAGCTCCCACAGTGAGAAACCAGCCATCCTCTTGCTCCTCGGTGTGATACGAGTCTTCTCGGCTCTCCCTGTATTTAAGGTTTGCCTTTTGTCTTTGTCTTTCGTCAGTTTGAATGTGACATGTGTGACTGTGGTTCCCTTTGTACCTCCCGAGCTTCTTGCGCCTGTGGCTGGTGAGTTTCATCAGCACTGGGAAGTTCTCCGCCTTCCTCTCAGACTCTTTCCTCTGCCGGTCCCTCTCCTCTCCTCCTGGGCTCTGAACTCATGCCTGATTCTCTCCACAGACGGTGGGGTGCCTTTCCCCGTCTCTCTGAGTTGGAATCTGGGATTTCCCGCGGGCCCGTCTCCAAGTCCACAGAAGCAGCGCTGTGTCGGGCCAGCTTCCTCTGAGCCCATCTCGCGAGCTCTGCTTCTCTGATGCTGTAAACTTGCAGCCTTTCCCCTTGCTTTTCTGTGCTCCTGTGATGCTGAGGAAAACCCCCCTCTCTGAGCTGTTTTGCTGTTTATCTTATAAATGTTTTATTCCAGGTGAGTTCAGATTTGCAGAAGGTCCCGTCTGCACCCCATGGGGCCTCTCTGGCTCCCTGGCTGATGTTGTAAATCATGTTTTATTTACAAAACCTCATCCATTCACTTGTTCATCACCTGTAGGTGATGGAGCTGACCCGCGTGGGCCAGACCACGCTACTTATAAAACCTGAAATTCTTCCCGTCGGCTGTAGACTCCGCTTTTGTTCCCCTGAAATTCACACATTGAAATCCTCAGCACCAAGGTGATGATATGAGGAGGTGGAGACTTTGGTAAGTGGCTACGTCATGAGAGTGGGACCCTCATTAATAGAATTTGTGCCCTTACTGAAGGGACCCCAGAGATCTCCCTCACCCCTTCTTCCATCTGAGGCACAGAAAGAATATGGTCACCCATGGACCAGGAAATGGGTCCTCTAGACCCCAAAGCTGTCAGCACATTGATCTGGGACTTACCAGTCTCCAAGACTTTAAGCAATGAGTTATTTTTGTTTATAAGTCACTCTTGCTCTGGTGTTTTGTTGTAGTAGTGTGAGCAGACAAAGATGCCAGCTAAACTTCTACAGAAAATAAATTCTAACCCATTTTCTAAGCTAAAAACTTACATCCCATCTGTTTGTACATTTATCAAAAGTAATGAGCTCATATTGACAGAACACTCTTAACTAAACATTAAACTACTTAGTAAGGTGCAGTTGCTCTTGGAATTTACCACTTTTCCCCCTAAATGTCCTATTTCTGATCTCAGCATTCTTTCTAAACATGCGTCTCCTTAGTCTCCCTCACACTCTCCAACGCTGTCCTGACCTCCCCTGTCTTTCATGACCTTTATATTTTCGACAAACATTGGTCAGTATATTTTATAGACCTTCCCTGTGTTCACTGGCTTCCAGCTACTGTAACAAACACCAGAGATGATCAACTATAAAGAGATCAGCTTTTGGGGGCTCACAGTTTCAGAGGTTTCCATCCGTGGTTGGTTGCTCTGCAGCTCTGGGCTGTGGCGAGGCAGACCATCATGGTGGGAACATGTGGTAGAGCAAAGCCATTCACCTTATGGAAGGGAAGTGAAAAGGGGGGAGGGGCTGAGGTCCCACAGTCCCCCCAAGGGATGCCTCCAAAGACCTAAGACTCCCCACTAAGCCTTAAGGTCTCCATCATCTCCCAATAGTATCACCAAGGTTGGGGACCAATCCTCCAACACATGGACCTTGGGGACATTCAATATGCAAACCACACCAGTCCCTCAATTGGGATGTGTTGCTGTTTCTTCATGAGGCTGGGGCTGTGGGTTTTGGAGAAGTGTGAGGGCTGCACAGATGAAGGGCTCCTTTTCCCATCGGATCAGGGGCATACGACTGGTAAAGTGAGGCCTCGCCACTGCATAGTGTTGCCAGTTTCCCATGTAAAGCTGATATATTGTTCCTTTCTCTGTCCCCTAGAAGATGTTTGCTAAATCAAGCTCATACTCAAAGGGAGTGGAATTGCACCTTGCCTCCTGGAGGGAGAAATAAAAATAGAACCCGTGGACATATGTAACACCACCAAATCTCAACAAAACTTTGGTGGGAGATCCTTTGAGGCCATGTAGATATCCTGCTTCTCATCAAAGTTTTGCCCTTTCTGAGCCCTCAAATAAACTTTTCCTCCTCTAAAATTGTTCTGGTAGGGTCTTTTAGTCACAGCAACCAAAAAGTTGACTAAAACATAAATTGGTACCAAGAAGTTGTTGCTTTGACTAACCTGATGTGGTTGAGAATTTTTTAGGAGCTTTTTGGAATTGGTGGGAGGAATTTTGAGATGTGTAGCAGTGCAAGCTAGAAATGCTTTAGATGGTTGCATGTTATAAGTGGAGATTAACGGCAGATTCCAGTGGGAGCTCAGAAGACCAAAATGGCCAATAGGACTGTGGACAGGAAGACAGGGCTCAAGAGCACTCAGAAAAGGAGGACTCTATTGCACTTGTAGTAGAGCCCGTTTGTGTTATGTTCTGGCTGAGAAGTTGTCTGCATTTTTTTTTCCATGTCCTAAGACTTTCTGTGCAGCTGATTTTAAAAGTGATGGACTTCTTAATATGGTGGAAGAAATGCCTAGGCAGCATAGCATTCAGGAAGTGGCATGGTAGATTTGCTGGTAGCTTTTAGCCATGTTTATTTTAATATTCAGGAGAAGAAAGCAGAGCAGAAATATTTGAAAAACTTGAAAGGCAGGAGTAAAACTGGGGCTAAGGAAGGTGTAGTTGTTAAAGACATTATGACCACTAAAGAAAAGCTAAAGACTTTGCCCAGAGACAGCTTGAGGGCCTCTCAGGAGCTGGCAAGACCACACCCACTCAAGCTCAAGGAAGTAAAAGTGAAAACAATCTTGGGAAGAGACCAGTAGGGCACCCTTCTTGCTCAAGGGGGCCTAGGAAGTTTTCATGCTCAACTACCCAGAGACTCAGAGGCCACTGCAGCCAGAGTCCTGAAAGATTGGCTGCTGCTCAAGATGGTGGCAGACTTTGGCATCAACCAAGTGGTGCTGGTTCTGCAGGAATACAGGATGCTGGAGCTACGGGGTCTTGGAGAATTCCACTAAGATCCCAAAGAAGGCCTGGGAGACCAGGCAGAGTGCAGCAGGGTCAAAGTCCCTGCAGGTACCCCCTGAGAAGTCAGAGTGTGGAGATGTGAGGAGGAAGACAAAGCTGCCGTGGAGACCCTTAAAATTAAGAAATGCCAATAACGTGGGGATCATCCTAGGAAAGCTGCAGGAATTGAGCAGAGACAAGCCAACAGAGAGGTCCCTGGGGCTGCCACCAACAAGGCCACAGGGGCGGAGCCACTCAAGCCCTTTGGAGAGGACATCGCGCCATGTGAGGAGCCTCATGCTGAACACAGAGCTAGCTACAGGACATGTTTGCCCAGCTGGGTTTCTGACTTGCTTTGGTCCTATCCCTTCTTTCTATGCCCCTAATTTTGTGAATGGAAATGTTTACTCAGTACCTTTGTATATTGGATCCCTGTAAATTGCTTTTAATTTTACAGGAGCTCACAATGTGAGATTGCCTTGAGCCTCAGGGAAGGTTTTGGGCTTGAACTTTGAGCAATCTCAGAACTGTTGAGACTGTGGGGCTCTTGGGAATGGACTAAATGTATGTTTCATTGCCAGATGAGTGTGAGCTTTTGCAGGCCAGGGGCGGAATGTTAAGATTGGGATGTGAGGTGTCCCCCAGAAGCTCACATGTGAGACAATACAAGAAGGTTTGGAGGAGGAAATGATTGGATTATAGCCTTAACACAGTCAGTTAATTCATCCCTGATGGGATTAACGGAGTGGTAGCTGGAGGCAGGTGGGGTGTGGCCATGGCTATGGGGTATATATTTTGTATCTGGAGAGTGGAGACGATTCCTGATCATCATGTGAGCTGCTTCCCTCCACTACAGTCTCCTGCCATGAGGTTCTGCCTCACCTCGAGCCCTGGGGAATGGAGCCGGCCTCCTATGGACGAAGACCTCCGACACTGTGAGCCCTCTAATAGACTCTTCCTCCTCTGAAATTGTTCTGGTCGTCTTTTAATCAGAGCAGTGAAAACGCTGACCAAAACAGTCAGGGTCACATTTTATTGCTTCTTTATACATCCCAAACTATTTTCTTGTGCGTCGAGCTCTCTGTATAAACAACTCTGTGGACACAAGTCAGCAACATTCACCGCAGGACAGTGTGTCCCCTCCCCTCAGGCCACTGCCCAGGTGCTGATCCAGTCTGCAGTTCACAGAGACCTGGGCTGGGCTAGGCTCTGGTTCCCTCCGTTTGCCGCCAGATGGAATCAGTTTGAAGCAAGTTCAGGGCTTTGTTTTTGCCCAAGCTCCAGCCTGAGTGCAGGAAGGACTCCGGGAGTCTATAATCCATGGCAGGTCACCAGCGGTCCCACCCTGGGGATGCCTCTGCTTGCCACCTGGGCCAGCTCTTGGGTCGCAGGGGAGTTACGTCCCCAGTCCTGCCCAGGTCTTGAGCACCTGGGGACACCTCACAGACGTGGGAACCAGCCTTCTCCAAGGAGAAGGTCGGTAGACTTTCCAAGCAGAAAACCGCAGATCCAGGACTCAGCTGGGTCTAAATGGCCTGTGGCTGCCCCTTCCCTACGTGACAGGACCAAACACAGTCTCTATTGACACTTCATGACACTTCATTGCTCTCCCCAGGGGAGGCCCTGGATTTCCAGCTGACTCACCTTCCCCTCTGGCTAGGTCCCCCCTCCCCTGTTAAAGAAAGCGTCACCCAGGGAGGTTGCTGAAATGAGGCCATGTTAGGAGGACGTCATGGTAGGTCAGGACAATGGGGTTTCCCGGGGCAGGGCCTCGAGCTCAACTCGGAACACAACACCAGCGAGCACGTAGCTCAGGGCCAGGGCAGGAGGCAGAGGATGGAAAATTAAAAAGGGGAAACCTCAGGAGAGAGGGATTCTGCTGAACCTGAAGCAGCCCAGGGCGGTCGGACATCACCTGGGGTGAGTGGAGGCTGAGGAGCCCTCGGAGATCAGGGCGACTGGATGTGGAAGGTGGGGCTCTGAGCTAGCCCTTGAAGAGGTCTAGGACATGGGAATTGGGTCATGGGGAATGTTGGTCCCGGAGCCACTTAGTTCTCACCCAGAGCATGCCGTGGGAAAGGGGCCACGTGTGCTGCAGACATCATTCTGTTTCTCCTCCGCCACGAGGTGGGGACACAGCCAGGCAGCCCTCACCAGAGGCTGAACAGATGCAGCTGCCCAACCTTGGACTTTCAGCTGCCAAAAGTGTGAGCTAAGTAAACCTCTTTTCTTTACCAGTCCCCAGCCTGGGGTGTTTTATTACAGTAACATACAATGGACAGATACCAAGGCAGATCTTAGAGCCAGCTGCAGTCTTGCCGCTTTCTCCCATCTCCACATCCAGAGGAAAGCCCAGCGTGGAGCCAATGCCCGAGGAAATCTGTTGACCCCCAGGTCCCACCAGAGCCCACCCCTGAATGAGGCTGCCCCAGGTGACCAGCAAACTCCCCCTCCCCCATGGCCCAGACCCTCTGCCTGCAGTGGAGGAAGCAGGGCCTGCAGTTCCTCCAACTCTGTAACCAGGTGTCTGTGTTCCTTTCCTCCCACCCTTTCTGCTCCCCTTCCCCCTGTATTTCTATTTGAGCAAAATGTGGTCCAATGTCCCTGTTGCCCTGCTAGGGACAGAAAGTGCCTGCAACGTCGTTGTAGTGCCGCAGTCTTGGTTGGGCACAAGATCACGGGCCACTCACAGCTTTGTAGATTCAAACAGCAATTCTTTATTCCCGAACTCACACCGGCCTCTACACACACGTCCTGGGGGAAATCCCAGCTCTGCTGCCGCCCAATTCACCTACTCCACGAGGCTCTTTTCCCAAAATACTTTCTGAATCTCACGAGAACTCAACGGGAGCTCAGGTAGCAGGAACGCCCTATTTCCAGCAGCAATAATCTTCAACCTCCAACTTCCCTAAAACCCATATTGTCTTAAACTGGGAACGCCTTAAACCCAAGGAGCGGGATACTTCCTCAAACCTGCAGGATACACCCTAATCCTGGATCCACCCTCGTCCTTGAGCAGGGTCACCTTTCTCAAACACACATGCAATGTCAACAGCGGAAATTCCAAGGCAAGTCCATTTAACATGGGGTACGCTGGCAAGGAAATTTCGATGCGTCATTCCTACTTGGCAATGGCCCTCAGCAGTTGTAGCAGTTGGTGTAACATTTCGAGAATGAATGCAGCATCCGTGTCTGTTTGCCGATCAGAATATCGATTTCCTCTGGAAACGAAATGTCACATCCATGAAATTCAAGAAGTCGTAGAGGAAGAAAGCAGCCGGGGGTGGACCAGGGGCCCGCTGTTGTCCCATCGGCTGTTTGGATGCTCTAAAGGAGCAGACCGCGTGGTCTTTGTTTACGGCCTATTTGGAGCGCTGAGCGTCTTCTCCGGGTGCCATTAGGCTGCACAAACAGCATCTGCCACAGATGGCGGCAGACAAGGGAGTAGCACCAAGTCTCAGGGATCAGAGTCCCGATTCCCCCAAGCAGGAGGACCTACCGGGGCCAACTGATGGGCATCAGCTGGCCTGCATGAAGTTGTGGGTGACCACTGTAGAAAGGGCAGCTGAGCATGAGAGGGCAGAGCCAGCAGCGGGCAGAGCAGCCCCTGTCCACTGGCTTCTCTGTGATGTTGAGCAGGACCTCGTGTCCCTGGCCAGGAGGAGGCCCACAATTGAGGCCGTGCTCTCTGGCGGGCCCAGCTTGTACAGGCACCGATGGGAGCTTGGACAGGTGTCCACCCAGGAGCCTGCATGTGTGTCCACCCAGCAACGACTGCTAGGAGAAGACCAGTGTCCCGTCCCCACGATGCAGGCTTCTCAGGCCTGGGCTTTCCCACATAGGCACCTGGACATTCTCCTTCTGTGTCCCAGGCTGTAAAGGACGCTGGGCCAAGCCACCAGCATGCTATGGACTTCTCTGTTCTCACTGTCCCTGTCCTTACACCTGCAAAAGACCCTCGCGAGCCCTTGCGGCTCCTTGCCCCAGAGGAGACGTGGTCCTGGCCTTAGGGCCTTCCCGAGGCAAGGTGGAGGGGTGTGAGATTGGGGATGGGTGGCCCTCCACCACCTGCCCACTGGGAGTTAAGCCATTCCAGGCTTCGAAGATCTCCTCTGCTTAGTTAAAACACTGAAGGCAACACCAACACAATCCCAACAAAACCAGTTCTCTCTGCAGCCACCCATCAGGACAGATTTCCACCCCTGGACAGCCTCTGGGAACGCTCTCCTCCGGCGTCACCCATTGGACTGTTTAAACTATGAACCAGGCAAAAGAACCGAAGCCACCCCAATGGGACAGAGGACCCCAGCAGGCCCCACAGTCTGCAGAGCCCCAGAGAGAGCTGTCCAGCCCTCCTTCCCCTTCACAGCGGTTAACATTCAGCTTTTTTTGCAAAAATCTTGCTGCCTGTGACAATACCGTCCAGTGGCTTGAGCTTAAACATCGAGCTCTGCTGACCCCCAGAACCAGGACCCCACAGGCCGTGGTGGGCTCCAGCTGCAGGAGTGGATGGACCAGAGCCCGAGCTAGCTTCTGTGGTCTGTTTCCCTCCCTCGGCTGCCCGGCTTGTTATCCTCCAGCTCTGTCCCCAGGCATCACGAGGGGCTGGCATCCCAGAGGCACAGAGTGGTACACAGCACCAGAGGGGCTAGCAGCCCAGAGCTTCCCCAGAGAACACTGGAAACCAGAAGGCAAGTGGGCGGCCGGCTTGCTGCGGACTTGCCTCCCAGAACTCGGGGAGGAGCTGCCGAACAAGGGCTGGACCCTGCGGCCCGTGCCTGCACCCAGCTTCCCCACACCAGCACTTTTCTGAACCTGGTGGTGACGCTCAGTCCTCACTGTGCTACATCTTGACAGAGACCCCTCCCTCTGCCTGCAAACTCATCCCTCCCCCCTCCCACCTGGGGCTGGCCCCTGCCCAGTGCTCACTGCCCCCACTCCTCGGCTGGCTGACATCCTCCGTCCCCCTCGCCCTAGAGCCCCCGCCTGGTGCAGATGCTCCAGCATCCGCGCTCACTCAGCTCACCCCTCGTGGAGCCTGTCTGGGCTCCGGTTTTAAACACCAGGTCCGTGCCAGTGACATCAGGGTTCACACCTCCTGGAGCCCAGACTGCACCTCCGTCTGCCAACCCAGCACCCACCCAGGCTGTGACGGACCGAGTCTCCAGGGCAGACAGTGGAGTGGACGGGTTTTGTTCTGCCTGTGACCAGGTGTGTAGGAAGAAGAGGTTCTTTTCCCATGTTCATGGACAAAATTGGAAAAGCTGCAGAGAGGGGAGAGAGAGCCTGCCCCGGGCTGGCCACCTCTCGGACACTGTCACTGTCCGCTGCTTACAAATGGCAGCATCCTGGAGAGAAGGGATGAACAGGAGACAGGTCAGAGGCCAGGGCTGACGGTGGTCAGGTCAGGATTCTAAGACCTGGGGGAGGACTAGAGATTGCAGGAGTGTCCCCCCATAACACGCCTTAAGAACTGTGTACGTGGGTCTCTGTCCCGTGCCAGGTGCAGAGCTCCCACCCCTTACAGTTTCCTGGGTGACGGGCACATCTGTTCTCGTGACGCAGCTCTTGGAGGGCTCCCAGATGGGGCCTGACCACCAGGAAGGTCAGCGGGATTAGAGGCTTCCTGCTCCAACTCCATCCCCAGGGCAGGAGAGGGGCTGGAGACGAGGCAACAGCGTCACGCCTGTGTGCCTGGTCCTTGAAGTCCTGGGAATATGGGGCGTCTTCTGGGCTAGTGGCCATGTGAGGTGCCTGGAGGGCCGTGCACCCAGAGAGGGCATTGAAGCTGCACCCTGCTGCGCAGACCCTGCCCAAACCCTGCCCACATGCCTCTCCGTCTGGCTCCTCATCTCCCCTTTCGTAACGTGCTCCCTAATTGTACAGTAGTAAGTGTCGCTGGAGTTCTCTGAGCTGTCCCAGTCCGGGATCTGTCCGAGGGCTGTCCCCTGTCCCGAGGGCTGGTTCACCCTGATCTGTAGCTGGCCGGTCAGGAATTCAGGAGGCCTGGGCTCGCTGTGGCATCTGAAGTGGGGGCAGCCTCCAAGGGCCCGGTCCTCCACCTGTGGGGTCCACACTAACTCCTGGTAGTTAGGGTGAACTGAACGCAGGACTCACACCCGGGATCCCAGAGCTGGAGGACTGGCTGCTACGGGCAAAACCCACTCTGAGTCAGAAAGGAGGTACTGCCAACAGAGGAGAGTGTGGCCTCCCATGGCCCCACAGCCCTGCCATTGCCTCTGAGCTCCTTGGTCCAGGAACAGCACGGGTCTTAGGAAAGTCACATGTCAGGAGCATGCAGAGCTGACATCCAACATGAGGACTTCAGGCCAGAAGGCAGGAGCTGTCACGGGTCCCTGGGACTCGCCCCGTCCCAACGCTGCAGTCGCCTGTGCACACAGGGGCCGGGATGCTCTGTCACACCCAAGGGCTCCTCCTCAGCTCAAAGCCTCAAACACAAACACGAAATGCTCCCGGGGTGGGTAGGATGACTCGACTTCCCGGGTGCACCTCACACCAGACCCCACGCAGCTCCACAAAGGCTCGCCAGGCTGGCTCCAGACAGAGAAGGGTCAGTCAGCCACCCACAGCCTCGGGTCCTGCTCTCCTCTGGGGCAGCGTCTCCACAGTGCTGCCAGGGAGCCCGTCAGTACCCCTGAGGCTCTGGCACCAACTTGACACTGACGAGCTCCGGGCGCAGCTCCACATCGCACCTGCGGCTGCTGAGATCATCAAGATCTCTGCTCCCAACACCAGATGAAAGGGAAATGGTCACTCATGACCTTAATTTAAATGTGTTTCGACAGAAAAGAACAGAGCAGAGCTGTTTCTCGCTGCTGCTCTGGGTGTGAATCAGAGAATCAAGCGCTCTGGCCCCGCTGCCTTCTTCACGAGCTGCCCTATCTGGGCCTTGACACCCCTCCAGCCTGGAGGAGGACGGAGCAGGATCCGCTGCTGCCCGGTGTCTTATCAGCCCCTCGGCTGACCAGGCCCTGCCTCTCCTGGCTGTGGCTGCGCTGGGGAGGGTCCGCTCAGCCTCATTCCCCCAGCACGGCCGGCTCTGTCCCTGTCTGACACCCCCTGAGGGCCAGCCGGTCCATTTCCTGGACCCACTTCCAGGTGCCTCTGTTTTATCTCTGCTCAGAGGTGGCGTCTCCCAGAGGGGGTTTGGTCAGCTGTGAGACTAAACAGGAAAACGGACAACGGCAGAGGGTATGAACTCACGTCCCTGCAGCAGCCAGCCCAGGAGCCACCCCCCCACACATGGTAATCAGCCCAGGGGCCACCCTTTTTTTTGTCCCTCTTCCAACTTGGGGCCCATCAGAGGAGGCTCAACACGTGCAGCTGCCCAATGCCTCCCTCCTGCTCTTACTCAGCCCCCCCAGCGTCCCCAGGACACTGCCTCCAGCAGGTCCCCAGAGCGTCCCTTTCCAGCCATGGAGCTCCAGCCCCTCTGCCAGCCTCGGAGCCTCGGCCAATTGGAATTGATGGTGGCATCTCCCAGGCCACAGCCAGCGCTGAGGGAAGGGCCTCTGCTCGCCCTCCTTTGGGGGTCTCCGCATTTCCACGCCTTTAACCAGCTTCGGTGTCCATCCTGGGCAGCACAAGACGTGCACAGACTCAACCATGGGCAGGAGAGGATGCGGTGGCTTCCGCCGGCCCCGGCTCTCGGGTTCACTGACAGCCCTTACTGGATTTCACCATAGAGCAGCTCCAAGGGTCAGCAGCAGAGGGCCTCAAACCAGCCATGTCCCCTCTGCCACCTCACGGGGCAGCGGGGGTCCTGGCCGGCTCCTTCCCAAGGCCACCGCTGTCATTGGTCCCCACAGAAGATCGTCGGGAGCTCTTCTGCTTTGTCTTTCTAAGCCACGTCCCTCCACCTTCCTCTGCCTCCAGCAGCCGCTGTGGGGAGGGACACCGGGCAGCTTCACAGGCAGCAGAGCAAGAGCGCGGTGGTGCCCGGACTCCAGGCTCAAGTTTCCAGAAGAGGCTCGTGCTGCTCTTGACCTTTACGGTCAGCTCTCAGGGAGGGGCCTGGAGGATCCCAGCAGATGACCGTTCAGAGGCACAACTCCTTCCCCTAAAGACCTAGTCACCTACAGGGGACCAAGTCCCACACGCAGACATACAGACGTGTTGAGCACCTATGCGCACACACACACATGCCCAGGTACAAACAGGCACACACACTTGCACACACACACCCACACGCAAATTCACACATACACAATGCAGACAGTGTGCACACCAGTGCGCACACACACAAGCAAGTTCATGTACACCCACATGCATGCACACATGTGTGCACATGTATACATATGACCATATGCACACACGTGTGAGCATGTGACATGCAGTACACATACGCTCGGGCACATGAGCATATGCACACGTGCTCGTGACTCACAGACTGCAGCACTCACATGTGCATAAGCATGTACACAGCCTCGTGCACACACAGGACCACACCTCCACACACAGGCATCTACACACACAAATGGACGTGTACTTGTGCACACACACACTTTTCCATTGTACCTGGGTCACAGCATACCTGAGCCGTGTCCTTCCCCCACCTCCGTTTCCCCAGCCATCTTCTCCAAGCCCCTCTCTGGAAGAAGGTCCTGTAGCCTCTCTCATGGCCCCACTTCTGTGGTCAGAGCATCCACGCTAGGTGGACATGCGCTGACAGCCAGCAGCTGCCAACCGGGCGGGGCAGACCACGTGTCCAGACATCGTCGTCTTGGGCCCCAAGTCAACCACCGTCACGATTTGTCAGAGCCAAGAGATGGCCCGCCCCGGCCCCAGCTCCAAGCTCACTTTATAAATCCCTGCTTCATAAACTGACCTTTGACTGACAGTGTTGTACTGAGTTACTGCGCAGAGATCACCTGCCAAAATATTATCCTTGGCACCGTCCCCGGGGAGACGGATGCGCCGTCGGCTGAACCCTGACTGCTGAGGCAGCACTTGCTGGGCGGGGAGCTGCTTTTCATTTATTAGGCTAAAAAATGACACGTCTGCCTTGGAGGCCGCGGGCTAGGCTGGAGGTTCTGAGCGCGCGTCCATGCGTCCGTCCATCCACCATCCTTGATCTACACACTGTAGGGGTGAGATCAAGACAGGATTGAGCACACTTGGGCAAGCCCAGGGAGAGGAGGAGGCCGTCACACCGGAGGTTCACGGGGTCATGAGTGACCCAACACATGCCACCGAGCCACCTCTGTGACACTGGGAACAGGACATGAGCCTCGAAGCCGAGCGGCTTGGGGGCAGGTTGGTGGAAGCACAGGGTCCCACAGGATCCCACGAGCCTCCCTGGAACCTCAGAGCAGTTCCCCTCCCCCCTGCAGGTGGCCTTCCCTGGCTCGGTCTTGCTGCAGGTGGAACCTCCCATGGCCTGCTGTACCCAGGGGTCCCAGACCACCAGACGTGGCCTCACAGTGGGGACTCGGGAACGGCTTGGACATCTTTGCAGGATCCTGCTCATCCTGAGGCTGGGCCACCACTGAGCCAGTGCTTCTGTTGTCCTGTCTGACTCTCTTGGGTGTCGGGGGGTCTTGCCTGATGTTCAAGCTCCCTTTGTGCCTGTCCTGTGCCCCCAGTCAGTTATTTCCCCTCTGAGTGCAGAGGACCCTGTGACTTGCAGGGGCAGAGATTCTGCCAATTATTAAACTCTAACTTTGACTCAAACAAGGATGATTCTCTAGGCTGGGCCTGACCTGATCAAGGGAAAGTCCTTACAAAAGGGTCTGGGGTCCACTCTGATATTAGAGTCTCCATCCAGCCCTAAAGAATCAAGTTTCCTTGTTGAGAGAACGCTCATGAAGGGGGCCGCACGGCAGGGAACGGTGAGGGGCTTCCAGCTTCCAGCCAGCAAGAAGCCAGGCCCTCGCCCTGCAGCCACAGGAGCAGAATCCTGCCAGGAGCCGAGTGAGCTTGGAAGCAGATTCTCCTCGGTCTGTCCTTGAGGTGAGAATGCAGCCCACTCAAGAACCTGCACAGAAGAGGAGCAAGCCACCCTCATGTGTTGGTGCCACCGTCCCCTGGCCTCCATGTGCCTGCAATTTTGGAAGCACAGGATCCCACAGAATCCCACGTGCCTCCCTGGAACCGCACACCAGTTTTCCAAGATTGCAGGCACGTGGGAAGGAGGGCCAGGAGCACCTAACCTCTGGAGGCGCTAAATAAATGCACGCTGTGTAGAACAGCTGAACACCCTAGCCTGGGCTTGCCCTCAGGGCCTAGGGGACAGTGCCATTTGCTATGACTGTAGAGTCAACCACAAGTGTAGAGCCTTAAAACAGTCCACACTCATTTTGCCGCAGTCTCTGCGGGCAGCAGAGTGTGGCTTGGCTTCCGGGAGGGCCTTCTTTATGCACCGTAAGAAGACGGGAGGCATGGGTAGCAAGAAGGAGCAGGAGGGCTGGAGAGAGCTCACTTTAGAACAGTCGCTCTTGCCCTGCGTCCAGGGCAGTACTGATCCATTCACAAGACAGCAGAGCCTCCCAAGGGCTTCTATCCACCACCTTCTTCCCAGGATGCTGCTTGCTGTGTGATTAGCAGGGACACCCCAGAGGCCAGAGGCCAGAGGCAGTGCCTGCTCATGTCCTGCTCTTGACAGCAGAGCAGCCGAGTCACCTGCTCTCTGGGCCTCCTGGGGGGGGGTGTGTGTCCAGCAGCATCCTGGGCTCAGTTGTCCAGAGGCGTCAGGCCAGGGTGGCAGGACGTGGTCCCCAGGTCCCAGGTCCCCACTCAGGTGAGTTCCTCAGCTTCGGTCTCACCTTGGTCTCCAGCCTGGGCTCCCCAAGACTTGGACTTGGGGAAGAGCAGAGAACAAGGGTCACTACCCTTAAGTCATCCAGAAACCTTCCTTCATCCCTCTCCACCACTCAACACACACCTCTGCGGCTCCTCCCTAAGAGGAGCCAGAGAGAAGCTTCCAGTAACAACCCCCCGTCGATAGGTCAGGCCGCTGGAAAGACCATCCGCTCACGTTCACAGCTGCTAAAAATACTCGGTGGAATTCAACACCCGCTGGAGATGGAACCCTAGGAATCTCAAGAGGAAGGACGCCCCTGCCCCGTAATAAATACGGATCTTAAGCCCATCAGCTGTCCCTAGAGTGCTCCGTTTTCAGTTAGACATTGGACTAAGTACCCAGCATCCCTCGGTGTTAGGTCAACAGACTTCAGGAATAGACCACACCCCACCACCTGTTCCCGTTTCCTGAATTCACGACGATGGTGCAAGTGGGTGAGGAGGGTCACCAGCCCCTTCAGCAGCGAGCTAGTGTGAGGTGGAGCCAAGGGCAGGGTGGACACACAGGGCGGCTGAGGGCTGGGGTCCATCTGGACCCCTGAGTGGCAGAGGAGGGGCCCAGTTCCCTGACCAGCCCCTGGGTCTGCACCAGAGGACCCGCTGAAGGCCAGGTCAAAAGCTGGTAACTAAAACGGGCCTTTCATGTGAAACAACTGCGGTCCTCCCTCCTCCTGTGTTCCAGTTGCTCTGGGGACAGGCAGAGGCTTTGTTGAGGGTGGGGGTGTTGTTTGACCTTTGGGTTTTGGGGGGGGGGTGGCACTGGGGATTAAACCCAGGTTTGCTCCACCACTGAGCTCTACTTTAGTTGTTATTATTTTTAATTTTAAAAGTCCCACTAAGTTGTTGAGGTCCTGGGTTGCTGAGACCAGCCTCGAATTTGTGATCCTCCTGCCTCAGCCTCCCAGGTGGGTAGGATCACAGGTGTGAGCCACTGTGCCGGCTCAAGAGGACGCTCTGTGTGGGAGGGTGAGGACGCGTGTGGGGCTGGTGCTACAGGGCGGGTGTCACTGGTCTGCCACCTCCACGAGAGGATCCAGGCCTCCTGAAGATGTTCATGCCCTTCCGCGTAGCTCACATCTTGTCATGACTCTTGTTACTGAGTGACACCGCGGCAGTCCTGCCCTGTGACGAAGCCATGTCCGAGGATCCTGCAGGCATGTCAAGCCCTCTGAGAAGCACCCACACGTCTCCAGGCCTTTTCCAAAGTGGAAAGGACTGACAGCCTCCCTCCCACACACACCACAGGACCCATGCAGCAGGAGAGGTGTCCATGAAGGTCCCCAGAGGGAGGGGACGGCTGCAGTCCAGCAGGGATGCTCCAAGCCCATACGGGGGAGCCTGAGCTCTGGGCACGGGGACACAGGGACACTGTCTCTGGCAGATTTGATGAAATTATTGGCTCCGGTCGGCCCCTCTGCTGCCTCCCTCCAGAGGCCCATAAACAGAACACATCCTCAACCACATGATTGTATTTCCTCCTAAGAGGGAAATATTTATCTTCAAGGGCTAAATGGGAACAAGAGGATCAATCAAATATGGATTTGACTCTTGTCCAGGGGGTCAGTGACACGGCCAAGCCCAGCAAGTCCTCATCTCTGCAGATCATGAACTTCTGCAATGGCCAGGGCAGGCCGGGCAGTGGTGCTCAGCCCAGGTCAGCCGACGGAGAGACTCAGCATGGGGAGACGGCCGGGACAGCGCTAGCCACCCTGCAGCAGGCCACGGCAGGAAGCGGCTTCCCCACCGGGACTGGTGGTCTCCCACAGAGGGGCTCTGGCTGGGGCACGGAGCAGGCAGACACCTGAATCCCACTCCCACCCCGCCACCTCCCTCCGCTGCCCCCCGCCGCCCCAGGACATCTGGCAGCCACAGGGCGGGGAGTGTGGGAAGCAGAGTCTGTAGGCAGCAGCCCCAGCTCACGCAGACCCAGGGAGGTCAGCAGGGATCAGAGCTCCAAGGTGAACCGCTGGCACGTGACTTGGGAACCCGAAACTTAGACACAAACTCAGGTCAGAGACCCATTGGATTAGGACAGTGTCCTGGTGGCTGTAAGGGAGCAGAGTCCAGGAGGACAGCCAGCATCCTGTCAGGAACCTTCTAGAACATTCTCCTGGAGGAGCGCTCCTGGAAAGCAGGTCCTGCTGTCAATCAACAGGAAGAAAAATAGGGACCGTGACCCGGCCCTGCCAACATCCCTCGCAGACACCCAGCAGTGCACCAGGGAGACTTCAGGTGGGTGATGGTGGGTGGCAAGTTCTCCTCTTGGAGGCTGTGCTATCTACATGATCCCCACCTCCACAGAACGGCTAAGGGCACTTGTCCCTGGTACCGCCCTGGACGCTGTTCCCTGTAGGACCCCGGGGGTTCTATTCCTGAGTCTCCCCCCCCCCCCCGAGTCCAGAGCAGAGTGACTGTGAGCAGACACAGCCCAGCCCCCGCCATGGCATGGTGGCCCGTCTGCCACCAGAGCCGCCGCCCTGATCAGGCAAAATGGCGCTCCTCAATGACCGTCATGTGACCTGTCCCTCAAGGGAGGACCAGGAGTGGACCCAGTGTGCACCACCTGGAGGCTGGGGCTGAAGGGGCCTCCATCCTTTGGGCAGCCCACCTGAGAGACCAAGAGGATGGGACTTGCATGTCCTCCCCGTCCCCTTCCCCACACTCAGGTATCCTGGTAAAGGGCAGTAGGCTGTCCCCGTCCCTAGACAACTAAAAACATAATAAGGTAATAAAATCCAGGTGGCCCCATGTGTGGGTCCCGTGTCCATGTATCCATCCAACCTCAGGTGGAAAGCGTCTTTTAAAATGGCATCTGTACTGAACATGCACGGGCATTTCTCTTGTGACCGTTACCTGGACCACACGGCGTATCGCTGTTCATGGAATCCAGTGTCCGATGCCATCTAGGCATGACTCAGAGCTGACGGGAGATGTGTACAGGTGGTATGAAAATGCTGTGCCATTTCCTGTGACGCACTTGGACGTCCTTGAATTTTGGTGTCCCCGGGGGTTCTGAACCAGTCTCCCATGGATACGGGGGACAACTGCACTATTATATTAGAGGCTGCTGGCCATGTTTCTGTTACTCTAACAAATACTGAGATAAGCGACTTGCAGACATAAAAAGCTTATTTGGGCTCACAGCTCTGGGTATCGGGTCCATAACTGGTTGGCCTTGCTGCTCTGGGTCTATGGTCAGGCATCAGGAGTGTGTGGTGGGCAAACCCGGTCACTTCATGGCCAGGAAGAGACAAAGAGACGAGACCAGGGCCCTGTAGTCCCTTCAAGGCACACCCCCAGTGACCTGCAGACCTGAGAAGATGGGCGGCCCATCCCTGACCCCAGGGCCCCATTGGGCAGCTCTTGGTGACCCGGACTGGCCACTCCTCACCAGGACCTGGGGGACATCTGATAGGAGTACTGCTCAGGATCCCTCACGGCTCCGACTGGTTCTGGGGAGCTCACCTCACTTCAGGGCGTTTTCTTTCTGGACTCCAACCATCCTTAGATCTGACAGGGAGATCCATGGCAGGGAAGATGGCTCACACATTAGTATCTGCATTTAAAGCAACTCCTGTGGGGTTTAAATCCAATTACCGGCTGAATGGAGCTCCGCGTCTCCATTCTCAATTAATTACCAAGAACTCCCAGTCCGGGCCTCTTCTTTCTTCCCCTCACATTTTCCCAGAAGATGAAAATTGCTGCACAAATCATTTTCGAGGAGGAAATGTAGGGTGAACCTCTTTGTCGTGGGCGAGTGAGGTCCGACCACAAGCCATGGGGGAGGGCGCTGCTGCCGGATCTGGCTGGCCGTGACCACGGATGCGGGAAGAACAGGGACTTTAACACAAGATGGTCCTGGTAATGGGCCACATGGGGATGGCTTCCCGTCTGTGCTTCGGGGGACTCAGAACTCAAACGCTGCTGTTCAAGAAAGCAGGGAGATGCTGGTGGAAGGGAGCCGGAGTGCGCTCAGCCTCCAGCTTTGTGCAGTTGTCCTTGTGCACACTTGACCTCCTAACTGCTCTTTGCTCAAGCTCATGCCACGGTGAGTTCTGCTCCCTGAGCACACACCCGCTGACACGTCAAAGCACACACCTGGCAGGTCACTCCCCAGGACGGAATTTGCCAAGAATAGCGGGTCAGGGGCAGGCGTGGTCTGGAGAGGGTCGATACCCGTGGCCTGGACTCCCACTCCTCCCGGTGTCTGCAGAGCAGAAGGGAGGGTGGCGGATGAAGTCATGCAGAACAGGACGGACGGGAGGCCAGGCAGGCTGGGCAGCTGTCCTGAGCTGGGGAGAGGCCAGGCGAGCGGCCAGGGCTCCGCACACCTCAGAGCCACCAACTTTCTGAGCACATCAGCCTAGGAATCTGGGGGCATGTGCCCAGGCCAGGTCCAGGCCCTGCTGCCCAGGTCAGCCTGAGCACCCCGAGCCCCACCCCCAGGGCTGGCCCTGGAGTGGCTTATGGCCAGTTTCCTGCAGTTTCTCCCTGGCTCAGGGCAGAGGCCATGAGGGGGCTGAATCAGACCTGGGGTCCTCGGGGACAGGAGACAGGACCACGGCCAAGAGAGGACGCAGGCGAGCCCTGGGCATTTCCCAGGGACTGCAGAAGCCTCCTGGGGGGATCGCTCCTCCTCCTGTAGGGAGCTGCCCGAACAGGGACGTCCCCGGGAATGGGGACTCGGAGGCCAGCGCTCAGGCAGCCCTCGGGGACGTTGAGGAACCAAGACCGGAGCCTGAGCCCTCTCCCAGCCCCGCTGGCTCTAGCGAGGCGCATCCAGCCGCCCGCGGATCCCTGCACAGGGGGCTGCCGAGCCCGAGGCGTGAGCGTGCTCTCTCCCTTGACATCCCCCAGAGCCACGGGCGATGGCCTTGGAACCCAGGAGGACACCATGTCCCCACCCACCCTCATCACCACCTGTACCCCTTCAGGTAGCCTCTCCGGGGCCTCCGGAGTCCACCAACCTCAGGCTCCCGACTGCAGACTCCAGGACAGTGCAGCCTGCCCGAGGGGGAGCCTCCCGCCTCAGCCCCTCACTGTACCCGCCTGCCACCACAGCGGTGCCCACCCCACAGCAGTGCCCACCCCACAGCGGTGCCCACCCCACAGCGGTGCCCACCGTCAGCTCCGGAGCTGCCCTGGGCCATCCAGCCACTGCAGCTTTCAGAGTCCCTGCTCTGCTGCCCCTGAAGCTCAGGACAAAGCCAGGGCTCCCGAGGGCAGACCCAGCCCGGGACCAGCCTGGGCCTGGTTCACACTCTCCTCACGACCTGCTCCAAGGTAGGCGCGTGGTTCTTATTTTCGTATTTGATTTTGATCTTGTGTTTGAGGAAACAGAGGCCCAGGAATGTCAAACAAAGTGACAAGCGGCAGAGTGAGCAGTAGAATCCAGGTCTGTCTTATTCCAAAATGGATACGTGCAGATTCCTTAAAGGCAGACATCGTCTTGTGCACGTATGTGATGCTCACGTATCATGTGAACACGTGTGTCTGTGCACGAGGGCTCTAACTGCAGATACAGACTACATGCACATATGTCATAAAATAAACGTCTCCATACCTAGTTTTTCATTTGTTTACCCACACTTATTCATTTCTCTCAGGATTCAGTTTAGAAGCCAGAATGACATTATATTGTTTAGACAGCTTGTGCAATTTAACTGAAATTATTTTTATAATGATGTCACTTAAATGAACATAAATATAAAGCTAGGTATAAACTGCTTATGCTTTAAGCTCTTATGCAACTATAGAAACAAAAAAATTTACAATTCAAATACAAGCAAAACTATAAAACCGATAAAATTCAAATTAACATCACAAAGGTGAGTGATGGTGTTGCTGGCTGAGACCAAATAGCCCCTTCGGGTGAGAAAGATGTGTTTGCAAGCTCCAGCTTTGATAAATCAAGGGGGGTCTTTTGCTTTTGAGGATGATGGACCACCAATTAATTCATCGTTAGCATTGTCTTTACTTTCCTGTTTAACAATGGACTCACTTTGAACCATCCATTCATTATCTTTATGGACCTATCAATTTAAACAGGGAACACAAAATTTATGACTGAGGAAAAAAATCTGTAAATAAGGCTTAACTTTAAATTCCCCATGGACCTCTGGCTCCTGCTTGGCTGGGCCACGTAGCCTGAGTGGGACCTGCGTTGGCCCCAGGCCCCTCCTGAGAGCAGGGGCACCGCTCGCCTCGGCCTTGCCCGGGCTTTCATCTCCTCCCTGTGCGTGAGGGCTGCGGGGCAGTTCCGGCTCTGTGAGCAGGAGCCGAGTGTTAAACAAAGGCTCATGAGAGACCCCAGTGGCCCCTCAGCCCCAGGTCGCCATGAAGGGCAAGTCCCTGACAGATGCTCCCGCTCCAGTGCCTGGGCATGGTCGTCCATGACCTCCAGAGGCCCCGGGACACCTCGCAGGCCCTCTGCACCCCGGGTCTGAGGAGCTCAGTTTCTGCTGGGACCTGCCACAAATCAAAGTCTGCTCAAAGCCTGACCCAGAGCCTCCCAGAGGGTCCTGGGATCAGAAGGGGACGGCAAAGCTACCACAGAGGCCCAGCTGGGCAGTCATTGCAGGGGCTCTCTGATAGCCCCAGGTGCAGGTAACAGGTGGGCTTCCCTGGAGGGGCTCCTGCGGGCTGTGAGTGCCCCGGCTGCTCCAGAATCAGGTCAGCACCAGGGTGGGCAACGCCCCGCTCTGCTGCAGGGAGCCACGGACCCCACTGTCCAGTCAAGGAGTGGCTCTTCTCCATCCGCTGTCCGAGTGGCCAGAGGGCCGGGCGTGTCCGTCTGCTCCTGCTGTCGGATTGACCCCGGGAGACTGGCTTAAATTACCAAATTTTATTTTCCCATTTTTTTTTTCTGCAGACTAGAAATCGAGATTGAGGTGTTGGTGGACAGGTCTCTCCTGAGGCCTCTGTCCATCTTCCCCTTGTGTCTTCTCATCTTCCCTCCACGGGTCTGCGTCTGGTCTTCTTACGAGGACAGCAGTCAGACAGGATTAGCCTCCACCAGGCAACCAGCACGCTGGTTTCATTAAAGAGGTTCGTGGCATAGAAGTTAACTAGTGAGATCAAAATAAAACACACACTCAATCGCCTTTTTCTATGACCAGGTCCCAGACGGCTCTCACCTCGAACCACCCAGTGGGGCAGCAAGGCTTACTCAGGGCTAGCAGGAGAGAGAGAGAGAGCACGCCAGGGAGTGGCCTTTTATTGGGGAACAAGAAATTCAGGGGAGAATTCCATCCAATGAAGGTCGAGGGGGGCAGCATTCCAAGGTCAGGGTCAGTGATTGGTCTCAGGGTCAGTGGTCAGTCACACCCCCACACGGACAGGCTCTCGCACCTGGAGAGGATAGGGATAGCTCCGACACAGTTTGGCCAGAGCGCCTCACACCCAATCCGGGAGGTGCCCAATCACGTGCGAGAATGGCTCCCCACATTAGCCCCCTGAGGACCTAGTACAGACCTGGTCACCTCTTTAAAGACCCCCATCTCCACACACAGGCACACTCTGAGAGGCCGAGGGTCGGGATCCCAACACGCGAGTGTGAGGGAGACACAATTTAGCCTCAGGGGTGGGTGACCTGGCCTCGCAACCTACGCCTGGCGCCTGCCCTGCAGCTGGGTCCTGACGGCCAACAACATGGACTCACCTCGGTGGATGGTGACACTAACCCGTGACTTGAAGCATCCTGGGCTTACGGGAGGCACTGGGGCCAGCCTGACAGGTCAGAGCAGCTGGCAGAGCAGCCACTGAGCACACAGGGGGGGCATCTGAGCGTCTCTAATTACTGCAGGTTAATTAGTCCTCCCCGTTCCAGAAACGAAGCACCACCCGAGTACAGCGTCCATCACTGGAACCCGCTCCCTGCCTGCCCTGGTGGGCGGAGGGCACGGGGGGAGCCAGGCCTGGCTGAGGCTCCCGCCCTCTGGCCGCCCTGGACTGGACTCCAGGCCCAGCCGAGATCTTGTTCCACCTGGGAGACGGCCCCAGGGGAAGGGCTGGGCAGGGCCCGGGCCGAGCAGGGCTTCCCCAGCCTGTTCCCCACAACCAGGCTGAACCTCCAGGAGCCCAGGAAGGCCCGGGCCCTGCTCCCGCACTGCCCCAGCCGGCACCCAGGAAGGAGCCCCGGGCCAGCGTGCCGGTCAGGTCGGCTCCAGGAGCCTGCTCCTCAAGGCCTGGCCAAGGTGAGGAGCCCCGCAGTGCAATCAACGGGCATCGTGAGTCTGGGGAGCGATCTTCTTGAACGAGTGTCCCCCATTTGCTGGGGCCCTGGAGACCCCGATGACTGCTCGCCATCCCTGGTTTTCCTGGCTGTGCCTCACAGTCGGCCCCTTTCCTGGGTGTAGAGGCCTTCATTACTACCCTTCAGGAAGCGGCCACCCACAGTCTTCTTTAATGACATCCCGGATAAGTGTCAGGATGGTGCTATGGTTAGATCATGTCCCCAGAAGCTCATGTGTTGGAAACTGGATCCCCTAAGTCACACGTAGATGGCATTTGCAGGTGGTACCTTGGGAGGTCACAGGATTGCATGAGGTCATGCCAGTGGGGCCCATGGTGGTGAATAAACCTTTATGCTTTATAAATACCTGGGCTCGGGCATCGTGTTACAGTAGTAGAAAATGGACTAAGACAGATGGAAAAAGGATAGACATGCAAAGAGTGAGGACATGTGCCCTGCAGGCCGTGGGGACCACCACGATGAGACCCTAAAGTGGGACAAAAGTTGCACAAAGAACAGAACGCCAGTGCAGCTCCAGCTTGTCTGTCTCTGCTCCCTGCACCAATGCTACAGCCAAGGAAGAGAGGAAGTGCACACACACAGACAAAGGGGCGTCCTGAGGACAAGAGGCTGGGTCGCTCTGCAATCAGAAGGGCAGAGCAGCGGAAGCAGACTCAGCTGAAGGAGGCCTGCAGGGACTAGAATGGGGGAGGGGGAGTTTTGTGCAGGGGTGGGTCAGCCCCAAGACTGCCCCTAACCACATGCAAACAAGGGACTGTCCTTTCCCCGTCCCCACTGAGATGGAGGCCCAGCTCTGGAGAGCTTGGTAGGTCAGGACAGGGACCAAACGCTGAGCCAGGAACAGCGAAGTCTGCTCCCTGGGCTGCTCCCTGAGGGTCAGAGGCCAAGGTCATGGACAGCTGCCACCTGTCTTTCCAGCCAGGGGACCCACCTGGAGCCAGCCCGGCACGCCTGCGGACCACCAGGGAGCCGTGTCAGGCTCCCATTTTGATCTTTGTTTCTCACTGGCCCATAACCATAACCTCACAAATATTTCAGAAAGGCCTGAAACATAAAAGGCAGAGGACAGCTCAAGTAGGGAACTTGGGGAAGGGAGAGTTGGTGCGGGACGTCGGGAGGAGCTCCGTGGATGTAAAATTGATGACAGCCGCGATGGAAGGGAACAGCGCATGCCCTGGAAGGAACAGAATGTTCTTTAAACACACACACACACAGGCGCTCGCTCTCTCTGAACAAGGAAACGCTTTTAGAAATTAGAACTATGCAAGTGGCATTTAAAATTTAGTAGAGTTAAAATAAAGTCGAGGGAGTTTCTTAGAGAGTAGGGCAGAAATACAAAGTTAGGAAATACAGAGGGAAGAGAACAAGCTGGAGGCCTCAGGGATCGAACCAAGCTCCTGAAAGGGACCACAGCACCATGCAGGGGAATGGGATCTTCCAGAAGGAGAGCACTTGGGTGTCCAAGAGGAAGAGCCTATTAGGAACCAAGACAGACAGATGAGAAGACCCCGCCCAGGAGCATGGGGTAGAACAGCACAGCACAGGGGGCGGGGGGCCAGGAAAGCTCCCGGGAGGGGAGAGTGTGGCTCTGGGAGCCAAGATGTTTGTGCCCCCACCTGAAAGCCAGGGAGAGGCGAGAGAGGAGGCAGGGACGTGGGCAGGGGAAGGCTCAGCCAGGGAGACAGGTCCTGCAGCCCATCCAGAGCGCCCCACACGGGGAGGAAGCTCATGGGCAGTCACAGCCCCAGACAGTGGGAGATGGGAGGGGCGGCCTGGATGGAGATGCAGGAAGTGCGAGGCCAGTTGACAGCCTGGGGACACATTAGGGATAGGTGCGTGCTCACAGAGCAGATGAGAGCACGGGTGGTTATTCATTCCCGGGAAAACACAAAGTTGATCAGGAAAGGAAATGTAATCATGGAACTACTTTGTGGCTCAGCTGTGAATAATAATTACATAATTATGCAAATGCTGAATATTGATCTAACCACAAATTATGCTACTGGGAGGGGGGACAGGGCGGGGGCGGGGTGCGCGGGAGTGCGGTTGCTGTCTGGCAGAGCGAGGGGGCAAAGCAAGGGGAGTTTAATCCTCGTCCTCCCAGCGGAGAATCCGTGGAGAAGCAGCTGAAATCAGAGGAAAGGAGGTTCCTGTGTGTAGAAACAGGAGGTGGGAGGAGGAGCAGAGCTGGCTACGGGCCTCGCCCTAGGATGGAGCTGGGCTTGTTCTGACCCACAGGGCTACCGGGCACCCTAAAGGTGCCTTCAAGATGGAAGGTGAGAGGAAGACAGCTGAGCCGCCGCAGCTCCATTACCCGTCAGGAGAGGGCCGTGGGAGGCCGAGGGAGCCCCCAGGCCTGTGTTCCTAGGTGCTCATCCGGCTGCACAGCCAGCGAGGTCCAGGGGGTGGACGGGAGGCCGGAGGTGGCTGAGAGTTGGTCCTTCAGACCGGAGATGTGGTGGGGCCCTGGGGCAGCAGGATGGTCATGCTGCTTCCGTGAGCTTTAGGGAGAGCCCCGGGCCCCACAGGGAGCCGGTGCTGGAGGGGAAGCTGAGGTTGGGAGCTGGTGAAGCAGGTGCCCTCCACTGCTCAGGGCAGAGAAACGGGAGGAAGGAGAAAGGAGAAGTCCGTTTTGGACCTTGGGTAAGACTTGGAAGCTATTGTGGCAAAAGCCCACAAACTGGGGCCTTGAAACAGCAGAATCCTCAGAGCTCTAGAGGCCAGAACATGGAAACAAGGCATGGGTGGGGCCCCGTCCCCAGGAGGCCACAGGTGAGGACCCTTCCTGCCGCCTCCAGTGCCAACCCGTGACTGTTGTCCATCCCTGTCCATCTTGGCCAAGAGAGACAGCTCTCCAGCCTCCTGGGCCCCCTCCCTGTGGGTCTCCTCCCTTGGGCCTCCTCCCTTGGGCCTCCTCCCTGTGGGCCTCCTCCCTGTGGGCCTCCTCCCTTGGGCCTCATTACAGAATTTCCACCTGTGGGAAGAAGATGGGGCAACAGGATCAAGGCCCCCCCTCGTGCCCTCCTCTGAACTTGATTGCACCTGCAGACACCCTGAACCCAGGGCCGTGAGCTCGGCCAAGACGGCGTTCCATGTTCCGCTCTTGGAGCTGGTGGACCCCTGGGCTCCAAGAAGTCTGCAGTCCTGCTCAGTTTCCAGAAACGTCAACCTGCCTGAGTGCCCAGTTCTTCCCCTGGGGACACCCTTGAGAGCCCCCAGCGTCCCCTGCAGTGCTTCACTCAAGGCTTTGGATGACTCAGTCGGAGCTGCCCAGGCCCTGGGAGACGAGGATGAGGCTGCAGACAAAGCGGTGTGATGTTGGGGCATAAACATGCAGAGGACACAGTGTCCCCGTGTCCTGGAGCCCAGCACCCTTGACCTTTAGCTTGTGTTCTGCCCAACTCTTCTAGGCACACTGCAAACCACTAAGGGATCGGCTCGTCCCAGCCAGCTGCCCTGGGCTGGCTGCAGGTCCTCCCAGCACGGAGCCCGTGATGACCAGACACCAGCCCACAGGGCTTCCCAGGAGAGAAGAGCGTCTGGTGGATCTCGTTGGCAAGCTGGGCCGTCTGTCACTGTTTTGCTGTGACCTCACCTGGGAAGGCCCCCAGGAGCCCACTACTGCAGACGTAGATCATAAATCATGGAGATGGACCAGCACGTCCGGGTGGCACTGGCTCCGTGGAAGATTTAATGGGACCTTGAGAGAGAAGCATCCAGCCCAAGAACTGCCCATTTAGCTAATAAGATGCTTCTTCAAGAGGGAGCCCGGAGAACTCCACCCCAGGGCAGGATGGCCAGCATCTCGTGGGGTTCTACCGGCCCCTGGCCTTGGGGAGGCAGGACATGTAAGGAGGGCCGGTGACAATCAGAACGATGAGGCTACTGTCCCCTCAAGTCATGCCACGAGCCTTCTACAGCCGTTTTACAACCACCACCACAACACAGTCGGGCCAAGATCCCAGCAGACCAAGCCCTGTCCCTGGTATTCTCCTCCTCAACTCGCTCCCAAGAACTTTCTAGCTCTCCTCAGGGCCTCCGCCTTCAGCGCTGCCGATGGCCTCCCCACAGAAGCTCTTTCTTCATCCCCTGCTGTTTGAGAGATTTTCGCTTTCTCCCAGCTTTGCCTCAAAGACAGAGAATGTTGTTTTTTGGGTTGTTTTTCTTTTCTTCTCACCCCTTTTTCACAATGCGCCTTTCATCTGTGACTCAGATCTTGCCAAAAGGTGGATAAATGAACCAAGAGTATTTCTTTTCAAAGAAAAGGAAATTAAAATGGGCTATGGACTGGAAGAGGCTGTGCAGCCCCAAGTCCCACCCAGCAGGACGAGGACGCGGAGCCATTTCCAACCAGGATGAGCATGAAGCCCTCCCCGTCCCCTGACCAGCAGGGGGGCCTGTGACCAAAATGCCTGTGGAAAAGGACTCTGCCCCCAGCACGCAGACATGTGCAGAAGAGCTCTGTCCCTAGCTGCCACCCACCAGGCACAAATCATGTTTAACAGCTCCTGAATTTACTGCCAATTGAATAAAAGACCACTATTTTAGGAAATGTCAGTATTTCTCCAAAAATAAATAAAAGCCCCTTATTGTGAGCAGCTCTGATTTCAGGTGCTCTCCCTGGCAGGCCAGCGCCATGGAGCTGCGGGACACAGACCCTTGTCTCAGTAGAGGCCGGGTCAGGTGCGCCCGCCGTCCTGAGCTCCCGCCCTCTGCAGATGCTCGGGCTGCAGGCGCTCAGGGTTCAGAGGCTCTAAACAGAGCATTGCCCTGGGTTCCGTCTACCGCCATCCGGCTCCTGTCCTGGTGATGAGAAGGAGGAGAACATGGCCACACACTCTGGGGACTCGATTTCCAGGGTGACTGTCCCCTGATCCCTGCCACCTGGGGCCAGCCCAGCCGGGACACGCCCACCGGCAGCCCCTCCCATGCCCTGGCTGCAGCAAGACGATTTGTCCCAAGCAGACAACCCCAGGGTCTGGGCTCTGCCTTCCACAGCACTCCTGCTCCCCTGTCCCAGCAGCTGCTTGTCCCCAGGGATCCCTGCTGAATGCCCACGGCTGCCACAGGGGCATTGCCAGGAGCTAAGTCTCCCCTGGGGCAATGGGATTGGCTGGACTTTAACACACACCCAGGGAAAGGTAGTTGCCCGGAGTCAGGAGCCAGGGACTCTCAAAGGTCAAAACCTGCACAGAGCTTTTGCAGCAGCAGGCGATGCACATGGATGCTCCCCAAGTGTCCCCATGACTCTGGGAAACGGTGCATCGTGGGTACATAGCTGTGGGTCACCCAGGGCAGACTGATGCTTGGGAGCGGCACGATGGGACAGTCTTTGAAACTGGCCTTTGCCCAGAAACTGTGGGGTCCAGAGCCGCGGAGCTGTGGTTCCTTCCCCGACCTGTGCAGACATGCCCCTTGGAGAAGCCTTTAGAGTGGGTTCTCCTGTCTGCACCCCGAACCTGCAGGAATCAGGCCTAGCCCAGACCAAAGCCGCCCCGGCTGCTCAGCCCCCTGGAGCGGCGGTTCCGGGATCAGCACAGGAGAGCTTCCGTGCCTCTGCTGGCCCTGGGGATTGGGCTGGGCTCGGGCATCTTTAGCCGCTGGAAGAAAACGTGTTTGCCTATCCTGGGCAGGGAGAATCTGGAAGCTTCCCTGCAGGGGACTGTGGCCAGCAATGGTCAGCTCTGGCCAGAGTTGGGAGGGGAAGGGTCTGGTCAGGCCTGGGGTACTCTCCCCACCAAGGCAGGCAGAGGGATGACTGCAACACGCCCTCTGGGCGGGGGAGGTCCTGCTGAGGTGGGGGAGGGCTTTGCTGCAGCAGTCAGGCTCCCTCAGGAGCAGGTGGGCGGCCTGCCCGCTGGTGCCCTGCGGAGGACTTGGGGAGCTGCCTTTATTGAATCTGACTGGGATGACAATGTCCCCGCTTCTTTGGTAGGAAACACAGTGCTCTGAGCTTTATTTAGCCAGGGACCATTGTGCTGAGATAAAGAACAAGCCCAACGCATCAGTTCAATCGTTTCTCCTTGGCTGGCCACAGGGAACAAGCCCCCGATCAGCTGATAGCTCTTCTGACAGTAGCTCCCTGTCCCTCAGCAGGGACCTCTCCAAAGAGGTCGCACGCCCGGCAGCCGGCTCTCCTGTTTCGTCACCTCGGGGCATCAGAGGGGGACATCTCGGGCCCTCACGAGACCTTACAAAGCCAGGCAAGGGCCACTGGGGTTGGGGCAGGACCAGGGGACCCACTCCCTGCTGTGAACCCACCCGAGCTCCATGACCTGTAACCTCAGAGATGGGGACAGGCTCCTCTCCACGCTTCAGGGCTTTGGTCAAAGCCCCAGAACCCAGAGATCGGTGCCCCAGGGGATGCGGTTACAGCGAGTTGCTCGGTAGTTTCATTCTTCCCACATACACACCCACGCACCCACAATCTGCACACACATATGCAAACATGTACACACCCACACCCACACACGTGCAGAGACAAGCACCCATAGCCCCTGTGCACAAAGTCCCACACACGTGCCCACAGCCTCTGCACGCATACCCACGTGTGCACACACAGACATGCGCACATGCCCACTCACACATACATGCACAGAAGCATAGCCGCAGCACTCACCGTGTGTTGCACACAGACGCGTGTGCACACACTTCTGCACACACAGACACGTGTGCACATGCTCCTGAATGCCCACAGCTCATGCACACTCAGTTTATGGGGTTCAAGGCTTGGGCCCCAGCGCCCGGTCCCTGAGTCTGCCCCTGGGTCTGCCCTGTGCACCTCTGACCAGCTCCTTAGCTTCTAGGCCCCTGGGTCCTCCCTGTACCCCAAGGGTTGTCACGAGGATGGGACTGCTCAGTCCTGGGAAGTCCTCCAACGGCAGCCAGCAAGGAGGCCCTGGAAAGTCCAGTGGGCGCTGGTCCCCAGGTGGGCAGCATCTCAGATGGCCTGGCCTGCCGGAGTGCACACAGTGCCCACCCTCCCGAAGAAGCCTGTCCCACCACCACCTCCCTCCTGTTCTTGCCATCAGCTCCAAGGACACCAGCCTGAGAGTGACTGTAACCTTAGAGAGGGGGACGTCCCTCACAGTCCACCAGAGGCCAACGCCCACACAACACATCTGACATGAATCATGGAATAAGCGAAGCACAGATAGGAAAGGCAAGTCCCACCCTGAAAGTACTGTTCGCGTGTGGTTCAGCTGCCCGTCACTGTGACAAAGTACCTGAGAGAAGCAACTTGAAAGGAGCAAAAGTCAATTTTGGCTCAGTTCCTGATGCCCCAGTCCACGATCACTCGGCTCCATTTCTTTGGCCTATGGTGAGGCGCAGCGTCATGAGGGAAGTGCGTGGAGAAGCGCCGGCCAGAACAGAGGGAGAGGGAGGTACCCAGAAACAGAACCCAGCCTTTGAGGGCAGCCCCCAGAGACCTGCTTCTCCTCACAAGCCCCCTTCTGAGTCTCCACCACCTCCACAGCCATTGAACTATGTATCCACTGAAGAGGCCGGAACCTTCATGGTTGACCGCTCCCAAAGCCCCACCTCTGAACCCTGCTGCCCTGGGGACAGAAGCTCTTGGGGGACACTCCAGCTCCAAACCACATCACCTGCCACCCCGGCCCCCAAACCCCTGCCCACCTCATAGTGCAGAATGCACTCCAAAGCGCCAGTTTTAAAACTAAGTAAACAGCAGGGGGGTCAGTAGGAAGGGGACGGGAGGGAAGCGGGCAGGGAAAGGGGTGGAGGGTCTCAGGTGGGGCAAATCACATCCCTCTGTGTGAATACGCCCACATGAACCCCAATATCAGGCATAGCCTGATGCGCTGATACAAGCATAAAAATGCACGCATTTCATCTCAGAGAGTCCCCGAAGTCCCAACGGTTCCAGAGGAAAATTTGCCCGTGGGTTTTTGAGCAATGCTGGGAGCTGTTAAGATGACGGGGGGCTCTGGGACATGGCCTGAGGCACTGTCTTGGTTCTGAAAGGCCCCACAGAAGCGCCTGTGCTGTAGGACTGGTCCCCGGAGCATGCTGCTATGGGGAGGTGTCGAACTTCACGGAAGGAAGGCAGGTCACTGGGGGTCATGCCCTGGAAGGAGGTCTGGGGACCCTGGCTCCTTTGCTCCCCAGCCACCGTGAGGCGAGCAGCCTGACTGCAGTACGTGCTCCCCGCCGTGATGATCTGCCTTGCCACAGGCCCAAAGCCAGGGGTCAAGCAACAAGGGGCGGAAACCTCAGAAACCACAGCTGAAATAAACCTTTCCTTGTAAGTTGATTGCCTCTGGCACTTTGTCACGGTGACAGAAAACTGGCTGACACAATTGGGTTCAAAGGAAATGAAATCCCTGCCAAGCTCTAAAAGCTTCCGGGGCTCCCTCTGGACTTCTGCTCTCACGCGGGGCCAGGAGCGCACACTCAAGGAGAGGGCTGGGCCTCAGACCCGGGTGTGGGATGCTGCCAGGCTGCTATTTGTACTTCGCAGGAGCCAATCAAAAACCCCGGAGGCTCCCCACTGTGGTGACAGACTAGAATGGTGGTGCTCTGGGGAGCTGCTCTCTAGGAGCAGGGGAGGGGGGAGAGCCGGTCAGAGGCCAGGCTGGCTGCGTCCTGGAGTTGAAGGGTCAGAGAGGCACAGACTCCAACTCAGGAAGGAGAGCCCAGATTCCCAGGGGTCCCTGCGGGCGAGGGCGCTCTGATGGCAGGAGGAAGCTGGCTGCAAGGCCTGAGGCGCTCTGGAGGTAGACAGGCTTTCCTTCCTGGAGAAGTCAGCAGAAAGACCAGCTTGAGCCGCGACCAGCTTGACGGCTGGTCCCTGGGACAGTGGATCAGGCAAGGCTGGACCCTGAGCCAGAGGGTCCTCCAGACGTGTCTGAGGCTCAGGCTGAAGGCAGGCCTGGGGGAGGAGAGAACTGGGCCAGGCGTGGTGAACGGCAAGCGCCCCATGGGTGGGGCCTTGTCACCAGCACAGACGAGGCCACGGGTCGGTCGGCCCTGACCCAGGTGAGATGGGGCTCAGTGGGGGGGCGGGTCTGGCAGAGGCCTGTTCTGGAGATGCAAAGGCGGGGACTTCTTAGCCTTCCCTGGTGACTGTCCACATGGCCAGCTCCAGGTCCCCAGCAGGGGCTCCTGGTCTGTGGGAGAGTCCAGTGTACAGCACCGGTCACCGCTCCTGTGAGTGCTCCCCAGGCCGCTCCTCGACCCGAGGATAACAGAAAGGCCCCCTTGGGAAAGGACATTCACCTCCACGTTTGTTTCTTTTGCAGAAAGTCATCCAGGTCCCCTCCCCACCATGTTAGCGTTGGGGGGGGGGGTTGTAGAAATAGAGCAGAAGGATGTGAGCAGGACAGGGCAGGGGAGGCCACAGGAGAGGACCTGGTGGGCGGGCCTCCAGGAGAAAGCAGCCCAGATGCTCAGGACTGTGCCCCCAGGTCCTCCAGGGCACCCCTTCCTCTGGCTGCCCTGGGCCCGCCCGGCACTGCAGGCAGCAGGGTGGATCCTGCTCTGGGCGCAGGGCCCCGCGGTGCGCACTGCAGACTGACTCTGGCCTGGCGCTCTTGGTCTTTGGCCAGGAGAGCTGCTGAGCTTCCCAAGGCCACAGGGCAGGGTGGCCTCCCCAACGTGGGGGGTCAGTTGTAGGGTTTGAATGGAAGTGAGGTTTTAGTCTCTTGGGTTTGACTGATGGCTGGGAAAGAAAGAGGGAGGAGAGAGAAGGTAAGGGGGAGGGGGGAGGGGGAGGGGAGGAGGGAGGGAAGGGAGGAGGGAGGGGAGAGGGAGGGGAGGAGGGAGGGGGAGGGGAAGGAGGGAGGGGGAGGGGAAGGAGGGAGGGGGAGGGGAGGAGGGAGGGGAGGAGGGAGGAGGGAGGGGGAGGGGAGGGGGAGGGAGGGGGAGAAAGGGCAGCAGCCTTGGCCCCGGCTCCCCCTGACAGCTCTTCGTCCCAGGCAATGCTCCCTGGAGCCCACCTAGGCCACCCCCGTCCCTGCCCTGGCCTGCGATCTTCCTGCACCTGCTGCGCCCTGATCCTGGGTGGACAGGAGATCCACTTCACAAAGAGCCGGCCACTCAAGCCCTGAGCCCATTTGCAGAGCCTCTGTGGGAGGCCTGAGGACCCTGGTGTCTGGATGGCCTGGCCCTCGGGTGGCCCCAGGAGGTGGGCAGGAGGAGGCCCCGAGGCCCTGCCTCTGCAGGGCACATCTCTGCAATCATAATTATATGATATTAATTGACATGAGCCATTTCTTATTTCATGCTAATTGAAAATTACTGATTTTCCTCGCACAAATAGCTCTTCATGTCAATTACCAAATGTGATGTGCACCATTTTTTAATTAACCACTCTCCACTGCTTCCGCTTAAATCTAGTTTTAAATCTAGTTGACTGGTCTGTCTTGTCACAATTATAGTAAATAATGACCAAGATCTTGCAAAGGAATTTTTCGTTTTTTTTTTTTTTAATTCCATGAATTGTGGAAGGGGACTTGCGCAGGGTTTGTCTGTCCATCCCTGGCCCACCCGAGTTGGGCTCCATGGCAGGAATGAGCAGAGACAGATGGCAAGTGAGGGCCCTTGTTCTCTGCTTGCCCAGGGCCCACCCATGCAGGGGTGGCTGAACCCTGGCCTCTGCCCTGTGCTCCAGCGGCCAGACTTCCAGAGGTGTTCCCAGTTCTCACACTGATATTCTTTCTTACTCTAGAACTCCCAGTTGAAGACTTCAACGCTATTTAAAAGACTGAGTGCTGGTCCAGTCATGTCCTAGGTTTGACTGGGTACTCAATTAAGTCCCAAACTAGATTATACTACTCCTGAGCCTATGCATGAGTCAGTTTTTTGTTGCTGTAACAAAATACCAGAGGATGGATACTTTATAAAGAAAGGAGATTTATTTAGTTCACAATTCTGGAGACTGGAAGAGTCCAAACAACAGGGCACCAGGTCTGACCAGATGCCCACTAGCTATATCACATAACAGCAGAGGGCACGGTGGTGAGAACTCAGGCATGACATGGTGGGACCAATGAGAGGCCAAAAATTAGGGAGGGGCTCTTCCATAATGACCCTCTCATGAGAGCTAGCCTGCATCCCAGGTAGGAGAACTACCTTGATCTCTCACAGGGCAATGTACCCAGAGTGACCTCCCACAAGCCCAAGTTCTTGTAGGTCCCACCACCTCAACATCTCCACCCTGGGGACCGGGCCTCCAGCCATGAGCATTCAGGGACAGGCCACTCATATCCCAACCATATTAGGGCAGAAGCTGGGTGCCCCAGGCTTGTATCATTCAGCTGAGCTGCCCAGCAGACCACCTGGAATACGGGTTCCCAACAGCAGATGACTCGGCCCCCAGTCTACAGGTCAGCTGGCGGGTTCTTTGGACGAAGACACTGGTGGCCGGCAGGGGTTCCCTGAGTGGGTAGCCACCTGGATGCTTCTCCTCCAGTGGCCTCCACATGGACCAGAGGGCCCTTCCAGCTCAGTGCCCCCACCCTGGAGGTGACGCTTCATACATTCTGTGAACTCTGGAGGAAGCCCCGGCTTGGGCTGGGGGGGCAGCCTGCGTGTCCTCACCCACCTGCAGTGTCTTGCACTGACCGCTCATCAGGTGCCAAGTAGCCCAGTGCCGTGGTGCTTCCTATGCCCGTCTCTGTGGAGAGGGCCCTGGGGGTCAGAGGGCATGAGCCAGGGTGATGGTGGGGACGGACTCTGTCTGACATGCAGAGGCCACGGCACCACCTCGTGAGCTCCGCGCTCCGCAGTGGGTTTAACTCCCCACCACAGACCTCGGGTCCCGCGCAGAGCGTTCACGCACAGGACAAGGAGCCTAAGAGCTGCTCTGCGTGGGCGTGGGGGCCCCTGAAAACCCCCACGTGCAGCCACCGAGTGCTGAGCCCCAGACCACGGGTTTGAAATGCGTCGGCAGACATCCACGCCTACGGGAAAGTGAAAGCTGGGCCACCCGGGGGTGGGGCTGCGGGGGACTGGATCAGATGTTAACACACTGAAATTTAGGGCTTACCGCCCCGTCGGTGAGCACGGTGGCTTTAGTTAAGTCCCTTAACTTCCCTGCGTTTAGTTACGATTTTTGTTTAAGTGGGAGTTCTCGGCTCCTCCAGCAGTGTTGCCATGGTGACCAGAGAAGAGAGAAACAAACACGGGAGGAGAACGCCGTGTTGGGTAAATATCGGCTGCCACCGTGAGGACCGTCACCAACCGCAAATGCTCCTGGTCCGAGTGCCAGGGAGGCGCAGATGCCGCTGCCCACCTTGCAGAGGTGGGCTCCCCCTCTCCGGGGCACATGAGGGGTGCTCGCACAGCTGTCTGCCCCCCTTCACCCTTTCAAACTGTGTTTGCTCAGCACCAGCCCTGAGCCCGGCGCTGTCCCACACACCAGGACCTAAGCCTCAGAACAACACAAAGTCCTCGTCCTCCTGGGTGGGGAACTCACCCAAGGTGGGGAAGGTGACGAGTGGGCAGAATGACCTCGGAGGCTCCTCGGTGCTCCAGAGGGTAGCTCTACAGGGTGGGGGTGGCCAGGGCAGAGGAGAGGGGTGGCTCTGCCCTATGCAGGAAGGCAGGTCCTCGGAGCCCTCCCTCAGGAGGTGACGAGGTGACACTGACTTGGGTCTCCCGAGGCACCAACAGGAGCCCCCTGCCCTGGCCACACTGCAGGCTGGAAGGGAAACCCGGCGCATCCTGAGGCCCCCGTTTCCGCCCTCTGCCCACACGCGCCCCTCTGCAGACCAGGAGGTGCGGCCAGGCTCCCTGGGACGTGGACCGTCGGGCCCTTCCAGCTCCAGTGCCCCACCCTGGAGTGACGCTTCACGCATTCTGCGCACACACCCCGCGCCCTGGGAGTCATCACAACCCCGCCCACACCACGCACACCCTGCCCCTGAAGGAGTCTCACAGAGAGAGCCAAGAGTCTCTGGGACAGAGGGGAGCCCGGGCTCCATGACGTCCAGCCCACAGCGTCCCCCGGCCCACGAGCACAGGTGGTGGCTTATGAGGGACTCAGGGACCCCCGGTTCTAGTCAGAGTCCTCCCCTCCCGTTAGCTGGTCTTTGAACACCCCCCTCCCGGCCCCAGGGTGGACAGGAGCAAAGGCACGTGGTCAGTAGGTGGAGGCCTGGGACCTTCCGGGGGAAGAGGCTCGGCCCAGCGGGGGGCCAGCAGAAATGAACTGAGCTAATCTGCTGCTGATGATGGTGTTAGGCAAGACTCTCAGGTCGATTTAGCATGATTTAAATGTTTCCTACTCGTTAGCAATAATTTAGGATGCATTTCTTTTCTCCCCTCCCCCAAACTTGAAGTTTTATTTTAATGGCTCTGAGATTTTGGACCAGATCATTAAAATTAATGACATCCGGAGTGTTCCAGTGTGCCTGGTGGAGTCTGATCAGTGTTTTTTTCCCTTTATAGATCATCAGTAATAGAACACTTTAATGGCCCTAATATAAGGGCACTCTCTGGCTCTGTTAATGAATAATTTCCACAGCCAGATATGGAACCCCCCAAAGAAAGAGGGAGCATATTTCATTAGGCACGTCAATGTCCGACCCTAAATAATTCAGTCCCCCAGATTAAAATACTTGATGCTCTCCATGTCCTAATGGGAGATAATGAAATGTCCCCAAATGCTGCCATCTTAAAATTAACATCCTTTGAAATTCTAAAATCAATCAATGTCAATGACAAGAGCCGGGTCTAATCCTTTATTGATTTGTGCAGCCAAGAAAGGGAAATGGAGCCGCGCTCGGCCCTGTCCTGCAGGCTGCTGACTGCTGGCCAGCCTCGTTATTCATTCAGTCCTTGTCCTGGAGGACCGAATACACCGGCTGGTCAGTCCCCCACCTGTGAGTGACAGGCGGCACTGCTTGGCCTCAAACACCCGGCCGCAGGTGGATACTCAGAGATGTGAGGGCTGGTGCTGCCCCCGCACCACCTGGAGCACTGCTCCCTTCTGGGTGGGCAGGTGGAGTCGAGCTCTTGCCCAGGCTGTTGGTGGCCCTGTAATGGACAAAGTGTCCTCTCTTCCCTCAGCCACCCGTTGTCCTTTCTCTCTGCTGTATTTTCCATAGAAGTTGTCATCAGCTAAAATTATCTTGTTTATTTTGGGGAGGACTCGTGTCGTTTGGACACTATCCTCTGCTTTAGTACAAGCCAATCTCACTCTTCTTGCTCACCAAGCTCCATGACAGTAGGGACTGTTCTGTTTACTGCTTTATCCACGGCATCTGAAGGAGTGTCTGTGTGAAGGTATTAGAGTGGATTTGTCTATGCGTGGAGGGATGGACTGGGTGGATAAGTGGACAGGTGGATGGATGAATGCATGCATGACTGGTTGGAAGGAAGGAAGGATGGATAGATGGATGGATGGATGGATGGACCAGTGGACAGGTGGTTGAATGAACAGTATATGGTCAGATGGATGGATAAGGATGGATGGATGAATGGTAGATGGGTAGATGGAGGGATACATGGATGGTGTATGGGCTGGATAGATGGATGCATGAAGAAATGGTGGGTGGATGTTTGCATGGACACACGTGTGGATGGAGAACGGATGGGCAGGTGAATGAATGGCGGATGGAGAGATGCATGCATATATGTGTGGGCGGGTGGGTGGACAGATGGAGGGATGATGAATGGATGGTAAATGGATGGGAGATGCATAGATGAATGGGTGAGGGCCTCCCTTGCTGTATTCCCAATACAGAGAATAGCATCTAGCAAGTATCTGTTGACTGAACAAATGAACTGAAATTGTTGGACTCTCCAACGGCATTGAGAATCCCCACCTCCCCACTTTGGCAGCACCCCCTCACCTGTTGGCCGTGGTGTTTACGCCCACTGTCTCAGATCGTGTGAGCGTGCCGTGGCCCCACTGAGAGCAAGCTTCTCTTGGGGCAACTGCCTGCGAAGACTTTGCTTCATCTGTACCCGACACACAGTAGGCCATCAGCTTCCCATGTAAGTCACACCTCTGGCAAGAAACCACATGGGCAGACACAAAGGGAATAATACAGGAGCCCCTTGAATAATTCAACAAAAAGCCAGCAGATCCAGCACCTCACCCGGGCGTTGGCTGAAATTCAAAGGAAACAGAAAATGGGAAACCACAGAAAGTCTCTGCACGAAGATTAAAATCGCCAGGTGATAGAACAGCCTCTCGGAGCAGAGTCGGAGTCGGAGAAAATCAGAAAACCCAGCAAGTGAGTTGGAATTAGGTCAGAAGGGCCAGGCAGAGTCCCAGCAGAATGCGAGCCCAGGGGAGGACCCAGGAAGGCAGGGGAGACCGGAGTCCTGTCACACCCCTAGGAAACCGCCCTGGGCCCCCACCACCACCCCCGACCTGGCCGTAGGAGGTCACAGTGGCTGGCACTGTACAGGTCTGTGCTGAAAGGAAGCCTTTGGCTCAAAGCAGGAAGGCTCTCCCTGGAGAGGACCAGCCAAAGAAAGGCCGGGAGGCCGCAGGGCACACCCTGAGCTGGGAGGAGTTGTAACCCAGCCCTCCTTGCTCCTGGCTGTGCGTGAGGAAGGTTGGTGAGCCCACCCCGGGTGGCTCAGATCCTTGGCCCCCCGATGGGTGGATGCAACCTGTGCTGTCCCCAGCAGGACACGGCAACCCCACTTTGCATGCCCACCTGGTTCCAGGCATTCCCAGACCCCAGGCAGCAGGAGGCCCCGGGACAGTCTGCTCAACCCCGACAGACCCCAGAGGGGAGCTGCCTTGGCTTTTGTGGCTACTGTGCCTAGATGGTGCTGTGGCCCTGGGCTCAGTCCTCTCGTCCCCACATGCACAGGCCACACAGCCTTTCCATGGGACCCACCCACATCTCCGCTCAAAGGTCCGCCCAGGCTGCTCACCCCTCCCAGACCTGCCTCCGAGGTTTCAAATCTTCCCAGGCCAAAGCACCTGCCCCAGGCCTCCCCTTCACCCAGCAGGTCACAGACCCCTGGGCCCACCAAGAGGAACCCGTCCCGTGTCTGGTGAGGCCTCCACAGCCATCTGCGTCCCTCCCCTTTTCCCCACGGGCACCCCGGACCCCGCCCCTATGGGGACCCTGGCACCTGCTCCCGTCCCAGGCAGGAGGAGACCAACTGTGACGAAGTCTCTGTCTGACCCAACCCAGTGAGCTCCTGGACCTTCTCCTCGTGAGGCCCAGGGTCAGCAAGGGCCCCGGAGTCCGCCTAGCCAGACCCCCGCCTCCATGTCCCAGTCCCGCGCGCGCGCTGGCGTGAGGGCTGGCCGTCCCAGGAATCCGCTGGTGGCTCGGCCACACTCCACACCACCGCCCCCTCCTCAGCTGCAGCCCCAGCCCAGACTCCAGTCGAGCCCCAGCCTCCCCAGCGCCACACTCCCGCCCCCGTGAGATGGCCCTGGATGCCGTCCACCCCGCCGGGCTTGAGCGTGAGATGGTGAAGAACTGTCTGGTCCCCGTAGAATCACTGTTTTCTTTGATATTTGTAAGATCCAGGAAGGAAAATAAGTGGAAAGAGGTGGGGAGTGGGCAGCAGGGCGTGGGGTTGACGGAGCCTGCGGACAGCAGGGAGACTGCGAGGGAGCGAGGCCTCCCACCTGTCCAAGGGCCACGGCCAGGACTCTGCCTTCTCTCAGGTGGGACACCCTAGAGCGGCAGAGCCAAGCAGGGGCCAGGCAGGAGGCAAGAGGTGCTCAGAGAGCAAGAGAAGTCCACAGCCCTCAGGGCCCCCCATCCCCAGCAACCCCACGAGCCTTTGAAACCAGCTCCTCTCTCCTCTGGGACCCACCCTGTTTGTGGCCTCCCCTTGCCCTGAACTTTGAGGCTTCTCAGCCACCTACAAGGCCAACAGGGGGCTCTTGACTCTGCTGGGCCGTTTTCCTTCTTTCTGCCCTCACCACACTGGAGTCCAGCCTCCCTTGGGTTCCTCCAACACACCGTAGGCTCAGCCCTGCCCCAGGGCCTTTGCACTATCATCCTCTCTGCCTGGAATGTCCTCATCCATCCTCACCCGGCCAATTCCTTCTTGACTCAGTCTCTGCTCAGTTCTCCCCTCCTCCAGGAGTTCTTTCTATTCTGTCACTATCATGATTCCAGATTTTTTTTTTCAAAATATCTGTCTTCTTTCTAAAGATTGTTCTCTGTACCACCCACAACAAGACAAGAAGCTGCACAAAGCACAGATGCTCCTGGCCGTCTGCCCACCTCTCTCCAGGATCTGGAACGGACCTGGGTACCCGACGTCACTCACAAGGGTTTGTGAGGAGGATGCATGAGAAGGAGCAAGTGGCCATCTCTCCATTGAACGCCCAGCGCTCAGGGGACACTAAGGCTTCGCGGAGCTTGCATGGCCAAGGCGCTGTTCTCTGAGCGGTCAGACAGACGAGACGGCAGATGCAGTGAAAACCAGTGTCCTCCTGCAGGTCAGACGCGGAGGAGCTCAGCTGCTCAGCAGGCCCACGGGCATCCGGGCTTGGAGCTGCCTGAGTTGATGGAGATGCCAAAGTCAAAGTCAGTTACTGAGGGAGACACAAGCTGGGGGCACTACAGTCCCCTCCCCTGCACCTGGCCCCAGGCCGCGGCCAGATCGTGAGCCTCCGGCCACCCCCAGGCTGCTGCCCAAGCTGTCCGGGAGGGCGAGGCTGGCCAGGAGGAGCAGCTCCCCTCCCCGCCTGCTCCGCACCTCCGCAGTCCATCCCTGTCGGGGCCACCTTTGGATGGCTTCCAGGACAAGAGTTCCCAGGCCAGGAGCTCGGGACTCGGTCAGAGTGGCCCAGAGTCACTGAAGTTGACACCTGACCAAGCCCCTAACTGGTGGCTGCAGGAAAGGAGGCAAGGAAAGCCCCATGGACTTGACACGTCCTCCCACAGTGAGGCCAGTTGGCTCGGGCCCCCAGAGCCCACACCACACTCGGCTGGAATGCGGAGGTCCACCTCCAGGTGACCTCAGGTCAGTGTCGACTGAGGCCTGACCCCTAGGCCCACAGAGAGTGGGTTTCTCCCTGTGTGCCCACCTGGCAGACACAGAGACCCGCAGGCCCTCCCCTGGCTGGTGCCGTGGGCTCAGGGCTCCACGCATGTGACTTGAGCTCACCTCCTCCTGGGCCCTGTCCTTGGGTGCAGTCACACGGGGGCTCGGGGCTCTCCACTGGGCACAGTGCTCTCCGTGTGGGCGGCCACCTATGCCCCACCAGGTTCTTGATCCATTCACTTGTTCCCTAGAGGGCAGACCCCCCCGGCCTCCTCTGCCAAAGAAAGCACCCCCACCCCCACCCGTGAATAGAAAGAGATCGGAAAGAGGCGGCCCAATGAGAGGAGGGCTCCCGGGAGGAGATGGAAGTCTCCAGAAGGGCTGACAGGCTGGGAAGGAGACAGGCAGGGACGTGGCTTGGGCATCGAGGCTGGTTTTACGCTCTTTCAAAAGACCCTCTGAGAACACACCGAGGAGGAGAAGGTGATTTGGGCTCCAGGTTTCAGAGGCTCAGTCCATGGTCAGCAGCTCCACTGCTTTGGCTCAGGTGAGGCAAAGAGAGAGCTCCACACACCAGCGACAAAGTATGGACCCCAGTTCACGGCCCCGGTGAAAAGCCTTCTCCAGCCATACGTAGCTACCTAGATCACCTACAGTTAATCCAGGCCCCGGGCCTAATCACCGATGAGGTCCCACCCCCCTCATCTCATCATTCCACCTCTGAAATTCTTCATTGTCTCACACGTGAGCTTTTGGGGGACACCGCACCTCCAGACCTTAATGGGCTACTCTGCCTGGACCTGTGCTGGACCCTGGAGCCGCAGACAGGATTAGGACATGGCTGTCCCTGGAGGGGGCTCAGTGCTGGACAGACACAGGCCACGGGCCCCTGCCCAGCCATCTCCCAGGTCTACACTGCTGGAGACACCAGGGAATCCCGGAGGTCCAGGCCAAGGCCAGGGGAGCCCAGCAAGATTTTGCTTCCATTCAACATTAGGCCGCCCAGGAAGAGGGGCCAAGGGCCCTCAAACTTAGGTGTCTCCATCTCCCAAGCCTTGCCTCGTGCCTCTGTCCCTTGGGAGCCCCTCACTCAGCTGTGTCTACATGAATCCTCCCGTGAGATGCTGAGGAGACTGGTCCTCCTCTGCAGCATTGAGGGACAGAGTTCAGCTTCAGGTGGGCAGGTCACAATCCTCTTGTGCTTTGAAAGAGAACTCAGAGTGGCAGCATCCAGTCGTGTCCAGACTGAGCACAGGTTGTCTAGACCTCCGGCTGCCTTTTCCACGCCTCTGGGGACACCCCCTTGCACACCCCCAGCCTGGTCCCCAGCTTGGCCGCCTCCCTGATGCACGCGCTGGTCAGACCAGGAGAGCTGGGGGCTGAAGGCAGAGCCGGTGGCTTCCAGAGACACCCTGAGACAGCAGGACCTGCCACCCTCCAAGAGCTTCCCAATGGCCTGTGGCCGCCAGCCCCACTGCTGGCCCAGCTGGGTGGGTGGCATCCTCGAGGATCATGCAGATCTGTCCTGGCTGGGAGCACCGGCTGTCGGCTGCCCTGGCGTCCATCACCTCCCCAGGCACCTGGGATGAGAGAGCCAGGCTGCCCTGTCCACCCCGCCAGCTCTGTCTGGGGCAGCACCACAGTTGTACAGAAGCTGCTCTGGGCAGTGCTGCCCACCCTCAGCTGGAACTACCAGAACCTCCAAAGGAAGACTTTGCCTCAGGCTCTCGGCCCCCGACCCACATTGTTCCACCTCTGAGACCCCCAGAAACTAAACGAGCAGTGCCCACAGTCCAGCCCAGTCACTGCCCCAGCAACTACCACACTCCAGGGGCCCCATGCCCCCAGGACCCCATTCCACCTTGTGACCCCAGAGACCCCACCCCACCCCAGTCACCCCCAGGGACCCCACCCCAGTTTAGCCACCCCCTCCATAGAACCTACTGCAGAATTTGGTTGGTGTTCCCTCTGAATGCTGACAACCGTCCACTCTCTGCCACAGTCTCCTTTCTCTCCTGACCCTCGGTCCCTGAATCTCATTACTTCTCAGTTCTGAAGACTCCTGGGCCTGTGTCCTCCATCACCTCCCAATGGCCTTCGCCTTCCTCCCAACTGGGCACAGCTAACTTCCCTGGACGTCCCTTCAGTTTTTTTCCCACAAAACTCAGCTCCCTGTGCAACCATCAACCTCCCCAGAGTACCCCACCCCGGACAGGTCTGTACTGGCCACCCCCAGGTCCCCTCCCACCCGTGCCCCCCGTGCCCCTGTGCCTTGGTGACATCAGGCATCCCAACCTCAGGTCTAACCTCCAGTCCCCCGAATTCCTCGGACCTGGGTTGGCCAGGACTCCCCAAACCAAGCAGCATCCCATACGCAGCCACCTCCAGGCACAGGGGCCCCTCGTGAAGCAAAGGAGACTGTGAAGTGAAGTGGACAGACATGTCAGCCTCGGCAGACGTGGACCTTCACCAGGAAATGGCGGGGCTAATGGGTCAGCCACGTAGGGGACACCGTGCAGGTCCCCCTACGAAAGCCCCCTCGTCAATCACAGCACGTGACATAACCGAGGCCGGGCTGCGGACCCACTGGAAAACGTGCCCACGCAGGCAGCCCTGTGTCTTCTGGGTCTGTCTGGGACGAGGAACGGTCACGTCCCCAGCGGGAAGCTGGAGGCTCTCCTCTTGAGGGGCTGATGGTGGGCCTTTGCCCGGTTGGCCATGTCCCCGCCTCTCCACTGAACCTCTCCTCTACCCAAGGTGAGGGACACAGGAGTGTCACGGCAGCCCAGCAGGTGGCATGCCAAGAGGGGGTGGCTTGTGGGAGGGGCAGGTTGGTTCACATCAGAGACCGGTGAGGCGAGAGGGTCCTGTGACTCAGCGATGGTCCGTCCAGAGACATCGATGGCCACACCCCCAGGTTCTGTGCTCTGGGGGGCTTGTGGGGCACCGCTGACACCTGGCACTCCTAGGGCCATCTCACACACCGTGGGATGCGTGGCACCATCCCTGGCCTCTTCGGGGTGACTCGCCCTTTAACCCTGCAGTGGTTAGGGTCTGGATCCCGGGATGCCCCCGAGGGCCCACTGGCTGAAGCTTGGAGGCTTGTCTCCAGCCTGTGGTGCTATTGGCAGGGGTTGTGACCCTTCGGGGAGGGCCTAGGAAGTAGGTCATTGGGGCTGTGCCCAGCTCCTCCCTGTCCCTCTCTTTTCTTCCTGGTCACCATGAGGTGTGTCCACAGGCAGACAGCAGGCCAAGCAATCACCGACTGAAGCCATGAGCCAAAGCAAACCTTTCCTCTCTACAAGTGCAATCTCTGGTATTGTGTCACAGTGACAGAAAGCTGACTACCACACATCCTAACTGCTATGACACCACAAGTGTCCCCAGACCTGACTCAACATCTCCTGGGGCTCCCACTTAGAACCCCGGCTCTGCCCCTCACCTCACTTGACTACCACCTTCTGTTTCCATTTTCATGAGGACAGAACTGTCCTGGGACATGAATAAATGTGCTCAGAGAAGCATCCTGGGTTCTCAGGGCTTGCCTTCTCTGAACTTGATAATGAACTTGACACAGTGGAAAAGGAGGGATAGGGAAAGGCACCTCCCTGAACCCACGACCGCCCAGGGGTGTCCCAGGCTCAAGCATCCTCATGCCCAAGAGCCTGACTATCTGTCAGACTCCCAGACTCCGAGTTCCACAAGGCGAGGGACCCTGTTGTGACCCCTACTCTATCGCCAAGCCTGGGTGCTCCATCACTGTTAGTCCCTGAAAGAGCACTCGGCTGGAGGAGTCCTCGCCGGAGCCTTCCCCACTGAGCTCCCAAGGACAACTATCACTCAGACAGACAGACTCCTGCCCGAAACGTCAGCAGGGACTCACACACCTCCAGACAACAGCTCCCAGGTCAGCAAGGCCCCTACGTCTCCTCAGCCTGGTCACACTCAAACCACCAAGTCCCCTAGGGGCTGACTTGGACACCAACGCAGAGGGCCCCGGCTTACAATGGCCGACCTGTCACTTTCGACTCTGTGCCCGTGGGAAAGTGACAGTTGTCAGAAAGCTGCTCTTGGAGTTTTGAATTCAGCCCCTGTGCTAGACGAGGGATCTGCGGCACAGCCCTCAGATGGTGCTGGCATCCGCAGGAGCCACGGTTCCCACGAGGGACACCCACGCGGCCAAGCCAGGCCGCACTGGTGGAGCGCGGCCCTGAATGACCTTCCCACTTGAGGCATTTTCCACTTAGACGGGCTCATCGGGAGGTGACCTGGCCATAAGTGGAGGCACACCTGTGCCGGCTTCTGGAAAGGTCACTGGGTTTTCTCGCACCTGTGGGTCTGGCCCACCTCCACTCACTGTGAATATTTGAGAGAGCAGAAAGTAGTGTGTTCGCCAGAGCTCAGGGTCTTGGTCTGAACACAGCCAACACAGTGTCACACACACACACACACACACACACACACACACGAGGGCCACACCCTGTGGAGAAGCAGCCACCTGGTTCTGCATTTCCAGGGACCTCCCAGAGGGACCCTGGATCAGAATCCACCCCAGGATCCAAAACAGCAGGACACGCTGCCCTTCCAGGTGTGTCCCCCATGTGGACTCGCCCTTTACTATTTGTGCCTCCTGTTGATGAAGTGAAGGCTGGACTTTACAGCGTCAGGGGCTGGGAGTGAGGCGCCCCAGGATGAATAGCACAGCGCTAACCCGGGCTCTTCACCCCACAGGGTCACCCTCTCTCACGCGGAACACGCTGCTTTTCGAGTAGAGCTCTCTCCCTGGAGGAGCTCAGCCGTCTAACCCTCGGAACACGTGGCTTCCTGGTGACTCAGAAGGAAGGGGTCGAAGAGTAAGTGGAATTTCTCCTCTCAGAAGGAACACGTGTCCCAGGGCCCTGGTTAGGACTGTTCACTGAGCCACACCTGACCCCAAGGAGGAAGGAGGGTGGTCTTCCCTGTACCCAGGAAGAAGAAGGCCCCAGAGGGTTAGCACCGCTGTCCACTGCCACGGCACCTGTGGTTGAACCCCAGAGCTGGCATGCACCTACACAGTGCAACCCCAAATGCGGCTTCTTAGAACAATCCTTTCTTAACACACAACCCTGCAGGCAGCAAGTAGGCAGGACTCAGCAGGGTGGCCCTGCTGCAGGTGTCAGCTGACCGTTGGCCACGGGCATGGGCCGGCTCCTCTTGTGCTCCTGCAGGCTACCCAGGCTGGTTCCCACACTGAAGGAGGAGCACAGAAACCAGCAAGGGCCCAGAGTCAAGGCTTGAAAGCAGCGTGCTGCACCCCTGCTGCTGTCTATTGGCCAAAGCAAGTCACAAGACCTCCCGTATTCAGAGGGCCCACCTCCTGATGGCAGGAAATGCAGTCACCTTGCCAAGTGCCTGGTGACCGGGACACCATGACATTGAGGCTGTCAATGCCACCCACCACAGCATAGGGCCCTGACTGCCTTCTGTGACCAGGACACCATAGGCTGCCAGGACAGCAGAAGCCCAGCCCTGATGGGCTGGTAGACAACGCTACAAAAATCAAGACCAGAGAGTCAGGTCATGATGGAGGCGAGAGGCGGTGAGCATCTCCCATCCTCAAGAGCCCTGTGTCCCCATCACTGGTTGATAAGGTTAAGTCATCTCTCGTTTCCTGAGCCATTTGACCCAATAAGACCTGTTCTACTCGGTCCAAACAATGGGGGTGGTCCCTCCTCCTGGACCATGACCTTGGGCTAAGGCAGGTGTCACCTGGATGTCCTGAAATGCCAAGGTGCCTATCTCCAGGACTGATCTCAAAAGCCAGGCTTCACCCTAGAAACACCCTAATCCAATCACCTTCTTTATAAGAAAGGAAGTCTTTGCCTTCCTAATCAGTCCAAGGTCAAACAGCTGCCTACCCCTGGATTTTCTGTCCTGTCTGCATAGCTCTGTCCTCAGCCCTGCTGGGCCAGGGAAGAGCTGACCTGCTGCCAGTCGGACATCTTGGATGTGAATCCCCAGCCATCCCCACTGCCCAGTGCCCTGAGCAGGCACTTCAGCATGAGCTGTCTGCAAGCCACTCACCCTTGATTCCTGCACCAAACCCTGTCATTCTGCTAACACTGGACGTTCGAGATCACTGGCTCTGCCCTGCTCTGACTGGCAGGCTGGAGCTGAGCCATGGGCAAGGCAGCCTGTCAGGGTCATGGCCCATGCAGCCAATCAGCCAGCCGCCAGGTGGTCAGGCCAGAGCCCCATGACCTCTGTCTCTGCACAGCCAGATCTTAGACAGGGGTGGTTCCGGCTCAAGCTATTGAGGACAGGCTTGAAGCAGGGGATCATGGTCCAGAATGGCGGGGCTCCTCCTGTGCTCCATCCCAAAGTCCCTGCTTCCCAGGCATCTAGGATGGTACTGAGTGGTGCAGGCAGCATTGCCAACATTTCCAATGCTGGCGGTACCCCAGCACCTCAGTGTTCTATGACGCTGGTGGTACCCAGCACCTCAGCAATCTGTAATTATTAGTGGTACCTCAACATCTCAGGAATTTGTAATTGTGATACCCCCAAATCTCAGATGGCCATAATGCTGGGTGGTCCCCAGCATCTCAGGAATCTCTAATGCTCGTGGTACTCCAACATCTCAGGAACCTGAAATTATGAGTGGTACCCCAGATCTTCAGGTCTCTATGATGCTGGGTGGCACCTAGCATTTTGGATATTTGTGGGGCATTTGTGACACTGCTCTACGGCCCCAGATTTGTGTCACTGAGCCACAAGATCGTCTGTGTTCCCCGTGCCCTACACCACGCCTGCCCCATGATGGGTGCGCTGTGGAGGTGTGGCAGGTGAGAGGAAGCCCAGAGGTCAGTGGTGCTGGTCAGATGAGAGTGGGCTGCATGTGTGCAGACTCAATGCGAGGTCCAGCTCTTTTCATTACAGCCGGGCAGCCTGGGAGGTGGGAGAAGGTCCCCGTCCGACTCCCTACCTGGCTCAGCCAGAGAGCTTAGGAGGCGTTTCTCCCAGATGCCGTCTCCCAGCTGCAGAACCAGATTGTGGGTACAGACCCCAGAATTGGTAGATTTAGGACACCACCCAGGGATACGGTTTGGATAGGTTCCTGACTAGCCCTGGGGATGTTGGGGACAACATTGAGTGTGTCCTAGGGCCCCAGGGCAGCCCTAGCTACAGCAAGACCACCGTGGGCGGCAGACAGTGTGAAGCCAGCTCCACCCTGAGGTCCTGGCCCAGCCGGCCCAACGGCCCTGAGTGGGCATTAACTGGAACCAGGTGGACAGAGCCACCGCCCAGGGCTTTGGGCTGCATCTGGCCCCAGTAGGTCTTGCTTCCTTAGCCCAGCACCAAACAAGGTCCAGCGCTGCTGCGACTGTCCCTCTGGCCACCGAGGTCATCAGCAGTCGGCCTCCCTTTCAGCACCGCTAATCTGAACATGCATCTCCACCGCGGAGAGCACCCTCTCCCTGACGGAGGCTCCTCGGGGAGGAGTGTCGCAGAGAGGCTCAGGCTGGGGGCTTTGGAATCCAAAGCCTAGTTCAAGTCCCCACTCCACCATCCACAGTGGTGCGACCTTGGGTGAGTCCCACAGCCTCTCCCTGCTTACGGTTGACACACAGGCCTCCCCTGACCCGGCTGCGAGGGTGAGTGGGAAGGTGCACCTGGGGTAGCCCCTGGGCCCAGGGCACCTGACACAGTCCTTTCCAAACATGGCTGCCCAGCGTGGAAACCAGGCTGTGTCTAGGTGCACCCGCGGGAGCGCATCTGCTGTGTGGAGGCACACTGCGTGTGCTTGGCCGGCGTGTGAGGGTGAGCTGCAGAAGACACGTCAGGACACCGTCTCTGTCTCACCAGCCAGAGTCACAGACCCCTGCAGAAAGGCACCAAGTCCCGCAAGCTCAACTGTGTGGCCTGTGTTGTCAGAGGCAGGGTGACCTCCGCCACCACCCTGCATTCTCTGTCCCTCTCCCGGGTGTCACCCGGCTGCCGTCCGTGGTGGCTGGCTGTCTGGGAGAAGCATGCAGGCTTCCTGTACTCCCTTCCTGCCCGGGTTCGCAGACACCAGGTTCTTCAGCATGAGGGGCCCACAGCGCACTGGCAACTCCCTCCCCACAGGCAGCCTGGCTCCCCGCCTCCTCCTCACCCCAGCGTCCTTGCAAGTCACCAGCACAGATGCCACAGATGTTCTCGGCTCCATCGAGGCACACCTGGACGGGAAGGAGGGGTGGAGAACGCTCTGCAGGCTGAGGCTTGACCAGAGCGCTGGGCAGCTTGCAGCTCCAAAGTGCATTTCTGACAACCTGGGCATTGGCCAAGGCGTGCACCAGCCCAGGTCTGCCCTGACCTCTGCCAGGCCGTGCACCCCAGAGCCCTCACTGAGTGCACCCTGGCACACTCACAGGGTACTGACTCAGTGACAGATTGCTAGCCGGCCTCTCCCTGCTCCATCCTGCCCGCGGGTCCCACTCAGAGCCCGAAGAGCCGTGTCCCACTCCCGGGCTTCCGCCTGAGCAGACCGCAGCCTGAGAGGGGCAGTAAGCCCGGGGAATCTCAGAGTAAGAACCAAACCTGGATTTGAAATGAAATGACCTGGGCCCAGCGTCCTGCCCCTGGTCCTGACACCTTTACTGGTCAATACTTTTCCCTGATTGGCCTTTTGTTCTGAGGTGACCGCCACCTTCCCTGGCTACGGGGTGAGCCAGGAGCCAACGCAGTCCTTCAAGCTGCTGGCACGAGGACAGGTGCTCGCTGGGCTGTGCCCGGCTTCCTGTCACCCAGCACCCAGCGCTGTGGATTCAGGCAGGAAAGGGCCCAGAGATGAATGGGGCCATCCAGGGAGAGAGAGGACGAGCCCTGGATCCCAGGACACTGGAGACAGAGCCAGGGACTGAGACAAGCACCCGCAAATGCTTCAGATTCTGGCTTAAATACCTGGGGGGGGGGGGGCTTGGTCATGGAGTGTCTTCATGAGGCCAGATGTGGTGCCACCCAGGGGGGCCACCTGCCTCAACTGCCCCTCCCAGGAGTCTGCCCCAGGGTTGGCCCTGAGTCCTGCTCCCATGCCTCAGTCCATGGCCTCTTTGCCCCATGGGGGGGCCTGGCCCAGCCCGGGTCACCTGTCCAAGCCAGAGTTCCAGGTGAGCCTGCCAGGCCCCGTGTGCCTCTTCACACACCCGGCAGGTAGCCCTCTCTGCTGTCCTGTTGGCCCCTTGTGTGACTGAAAGCTCCGTCCCTGTCCCCCGTGCCAACCAACGCTGATTTGATAACGAGGACATGGTTTTGAGAAAAATTTAAAAAGAGGGTTTATTGCTTCAGTAGCAAAGGAGGAGAAACACAGGGGACTCCTGTCCCAGAGGCTGTGACTCTCCTGTTCAGGAGGGGCAGGGGTTAAAGGAACTTCAAGGGTTACATCCCAGGGCTGCTCTGGTAGGGGTCCCAGGGTGCCGGATGTGGGATTCACTTGTTAATCTGGGAGATATTCACTGCTCAGCAGGCATCTCCTCCTGGAGTAGGTGTGGCTCAAGGACAGTTAACTGGGCATCTCTACCAGGTCCAAGGTCAGAACTGTGTCCTGTCCTACAGCGGATTCTAGGATCCATGTTTCACCCTAAAGAGAGGACGGGGTCACTGTGGGGCAGCCGACAATGCAGCCCTGCACCTACCCTGCCTCTCCCCAGGGCTGCCTCCCTGCCACTCCAGCCTGCCGAGAAGGGGGACGAAGCGCCCCAGAAAAGTCCAGCTGACCCTCAGAGGGTCAGCTGAGAATCAGTGCTGGGACCTCAGCCAGCTCCATCCACCTACATTATCTCTGGCCCAGGAGACCAGGCTGCCCCCACCTCAGGTAGGAGCTGCTGGCGGGCACCGCGCCCACTTCTACGTAAAGTGCCCAAGCAGCACTTTGCCAACAAGTCTCCCGGACACGAATGTGGAGGCTGGCCACCTCCTGCACAAGCTTTGTCCTTGCTGCAAGACACTGTCTGGCTTGAGTGGCTTCCCTTCGGGCCAGAACCCACTCCATAAACATGGTAGTCATATCCCTGAACAGGGGCCTGGGGATTCAAAAAGGTGGGATGAGAAGAAAGAGGGACGTCCAGCGCCACGAGGCTGAGACATGTCTTGGACAAGGTTTTCTCAGCCGAGGCAGGGGCTGAGAGCCACCACGGCTGGAGGCTGGGTCTCCACTCTGGGAAAGGATACAAAGTCCCAGGCAGAGGCAGGGTCAGGACAGGATGACAGCGTCACCGGCAAGCTTGGAGCCTTGGGAGTTCTTCCTTCCAATTTGGGGGAACTGTCTTCCTCCATGAGTGGGGACGTCAGGAGATATGAACCTGTTTAACCCGGGGAGCAGCAGAGCAGAGCTGGTGGGACGAGCCCCATCCACACAGCCCCGCACAGCACCACGTCTCACGCTCCAGACCAAGCCACCCACCCAGTCCCTGTCCTGTGTCCCACCAGGAGCACACTCACCTCCCCCACACGGCTTGCAGTCACCTGGGTCAACCTATCACCTTCTCTAATTCCACTGTCACCTGGGTCAACCTGTCACCTTCTCTAATTCCACTGTCACCTGGGTCAACCTATCACCTTCTCTAATTCCACTGTCACCTGGGTCAACCGATCACCTTCTCTAATTCCACTGTCACCTGGGTCAACCGATCACCTTCTCTAACTCCACTGTCACCTGGGTCAACCTATCACCTTCTCTAACTCCACTGTCACCTGGGTCAACCGATCACCTTCTCTAATTCCACTGTCACCTGGGTCAACCTGTCACCTTCTCTAATTCCACTGTCACCTGGGTCAACCTATCACCTTCTCTAATTCCACTGTCACCTGGGTCAACCTATCATCTTCTCTAATTCCACTGTCACCTGGGTCAACCTATCACCTTCTCTAATTCCACCTTTGGACCATGAGTGGTGGGATGGTGACAATGACAATCTAAATAATGACAGCGTTCAGCCCATCAGCAAATACTAAGGGACTCACCAGCACCAGGCTCCACTCTAAGCCTGAGATGTGGCAGTGGGTGGGGCACCTTCTTCCTGTCCCCCAGAGCTGACGTTCTGCTCACAGATGCCACAGAAGAGCAGGGCCCCTTGCTAGGAGGCGAGCCTGGTGTTGCGAGGTGCTTCAGGTAGGTGTACCATTGCCAACACCCCTTAGGTGAGGGGTACCATGATCACCCCATTCTACACAGAGGTCAGGTTCACACAGCACAGACCCCAGGGGGGGACAGGCCAAGTTCCCTGATGCTTCCTTTCCGTCCCTCCAGCTGGCCACCTCTGCCCTCTGGGGTCTCTACGGTGTGTTCGTCTGGTTTCCATCCTGTAAGAAACAGCGGAGTAATCACCGCACGTGGAGGAAAGGTTGACTGGTCTCGTTCCTGGTCACTCGGCCCTGTGGTCTGCGCTGGCCCAGTATGTCCTGCCAGGAGCACACAGTGGCGGGGGCCTGTTCACCCCCAAGGACACTCCCATGATGACCTTCCAAAGACCCCACCACCTCGAGGTCCCACCTCTTCCAGATAGTGCCACAGATTGGGGACCAAGCCTTCAACACACAGGCCTAGGGGGGACATTCCACACCCAAACTGGAGCCACGGAGCCTTCCAAGGGAGAGCCTCCGGGGTGTTGGTGGCCTAGCCGCAGCCTTCACCTTGCTCTCGTTCCCGGGAGCCCCCAGGGCTGGCACTGTCCTGCTCAGCAAAGGGCTCCCCCGGCAAGGATGGGGCCTAGGCTGAAGCCGGGCTGCAGAGTGGAGAGCCGCACCTGGGCTCAGCCGAGATTCATGCTCCATAAGCATTTCACAGGCTCCCTCCAAGGAGCTTATACAGACATTTGGGTTGATAAGCCTGAAAAATCTCTAGAAAGTAGCTAATTAATGCATCCTTCACACGTAGAAGGCTTTAGTAATTGCTGTTCAAGCAACAGGGAAGTGGAGAAAACTTTCCCTGCAAATGCTGCAGGGACCCATAGAGATCCACGTGGCTGCGTCCGCTCTGTCTCCTGCAACCTATTGACATCCATTAACATTCTTCCAGCTATAAAAAAAAAAAAAACACGCATCTGATTCTAGCACTCTCCATGGGCAGGAAGCAGGGCATTGAATTACGGAGCCTGAGTAATTGCCCATAGTCATTGTGACGGAAAATGGCAGAAATCGCCATGAGTCACAGGGTCCTGGGAAGGCAACTGTTTAGTGACGATAATTCTGTAAGGATAATTTCATTAATGGAAGTGGGAGACGAAGCTTGTGCCAGCGAAGACCGTGAATGTACATATAAATATCCGCGGACATGCGTCTAGTGTTTAAAAAAACGGCCACATGTAAATGGGACTGTATGTGTCTGCCTTTTAATGAATGCCCAGGAGCTGAATGGCAAAGCACCATTCAGAAGTGATTTGTGATAATCACACGGGGGAGAAATCCTTTAAGTGAAAAGAAATGGGAACAGGGATGTTTCAAGCCGGGATGTAAAAAGCTTCTATTTGATTTGGGGCCACAAAGGATTCAAAAGACATCAAAGCATTGATGGACTGAATAGCTTTCACCAAAGGAAGACCTTCCCAGTTCTGGAATTTAGCACATGAAACAAATCCTCAGCCGGGAAGGTTATCTGGGGAGGGGGTGGCGGGCTGCCAGAGCTCCCCGCACCTGTCCTGCCCAGGCTTCCCCTGGGTGGGGTTCTGCGCACCTGGACCCAAACAGCCTTCCCTTTATGAAATGAACAGAGACGCATGTTCTGGCTGAAGGAGCTGCTCCTGGTGCCACATCTGAGACCCAGCGTTCGGCAATCTGATGGACGTTTGTTTGGGGACTAAACTCTTGTGCGCCTGGACAACGTCTTCCCCTCCCCGCGCAGCTGCGTCCCACCTTCCCCCACGCTCCGTCCTTCCTGCCCGTCAGCACAAACAGCAGAGCAAGGAGAATGACCCGTCCTTTGCAGCCTGAGACTCCAGAATTAGAAGCTGGCCAGCGGGTTGTGCATTGGCCTGGCGGCCGTCACCACAGCCAGCCGGGCTAGGTAGAGGCCGAGGTAGAGGACCCGCTCCCTCCCGATGAACGGATGGGCGCTGCTCTTGGCTTATGTCTTGAACTTGAGGCCCAGCACCACCAAATGAGCCTGGGAGTATTGTTACTGTCCAGTCCGGTGGCCTTCAGTGCGCTCACAGCACCCTGTGGACGTCAGCTACAACGCATTCCATGTTTCATCATCCCAGAGGGAAACCCTGCACCCAGCAAGCCACTGCTCCCAGCGCCCTCCTCCCCCGCGACCGCCCATCTGCTCTGTTTCTATGGCTCCGTCTATTCTGGATGATTCATATAAATGGATTCGTGCAATATGGGGTCTTTTCTGGCTGACTTCCTCCAGCAGCGTGATGTGTTTGAGGTTCATCCACACGGCAGCGAATACTCGCTCCTCATTCTCTTTACGGCTGAATAATATTCCGTGGGATGCACGGAACTCATTTTGGTTATCCACTCTTCCATGTATGGACACTTGGCTGCCTCTGCCTTTCTCGTCTGAACACGCTCCGTGGACGCGCCTGACAAGGATCTGAGCCTCTCCTTCCCCTTCTAGCTTCACACTCAGAGGGAGCTGCTGGTTGGAATATGGTAATTCTAATTTTTTGAGGGGCCTGGACAGGCTTTGGGTCCCTGCCCCCCCCCCCGCCCCCGGGTGTGCTGGCCATGTGTCTGTGTGTCCTTGTCCTTCTGGGTTCTAACTTCTGAATGTTCCTCAGGCATGGCCACAGTTGCATGCTGAATTGGGGGAGCACCTCCGTGGGCACGCTGGTCACAGGGTGTCTCACCCGCCACATGTCTGCCTGGTTCTCTCCTGGGATCTCAGGTTGGAGGAGCATCAGTGTGTGGCCCGAAGAAAGCAGAAGCAGGAGGCAGAGGGGTCCCTACTTGGAGGAGCTGAACCCCCGGGGCCCAGCCAGGTCCACCCTCACCTGCTGGGCCTAAGAGTCCTTCACTACCCTTTTAGCAGGTAAGGACTGAGGGCGGCACAGCCGAGTGGAAACCACACACCTGCCATTGTACAGTGAGGTGGTTGAGAACAGTGGTCACATTCCAGGCCCTTCTGTGTCCCAGCAGCTGCTGGAGGCGCGGAACCCTCACCAAGACTGTGGCAGAAGGGCTCCGAGCCCTGGGCACCCTGGGTCCTGGCTCCCAACACCTTATCCCTGACCTCGGGCACTTGTTCCTCAGCCCTGCCCTGTGCCATGATCCCTGGGTTAGGGGACAGAGATAAGGATGGTGGCACAGGAGGTCAAGAAAACAATTCTGTGAAATCGGCCCACGGTGCTGACTCCAAGAAGCAGTTTGCCCTCAGCTGTGCCCGGCCTGAGTGGACAGGGTGGGTCCCACTCCAGATGCAGCCCTGAGTAGTGTTGACGGGAGGGACCCTGGAGACTTTTGTGACCAGATCCTGAAACTCTGGGAGATAAGGAGGACAGCTCCTCTTCACCACAAAGTCTGTAACAGTGTGTGGTTCAGAGTCTTATTAGAACCACTCAGCGTGGGCCAAGGTGACCTAGAGTTGTCATGGCAGTGGGGACCTGAAAGTCGGACGTCATCTTGCTGTCGGTCAAAAGTGAGGAGGTGGGCCTGGGCAGGAGACTCTGGAAATTTCTCTGGGATCCCCAATAAAACTGGAGCAGGAGGAGAGCACACTGTCCCTCTCTCCCTTGGGAGCGTCCCCTTTCCCCTCTCCCATCCCTTCAATGAACTCATTCCCATTACCCTCAGTGACATGTCTGAGATCCTTCCACTCCGTCCCAGGAATCGGGGTTTGAAGAGGGGGTCTTTGCGCTGCCTCAGTTCCTCGGAAGGCTGCAGCCCTGTGACCCCTGTGGCCTTCTGCAGGGTCCTGGGTGTTCCCTGCTCTTCTCTAGGCTAAGGACACCCCGACACTCAGCTTCCACGTTTGGAGGAATCACAGGCCGGGTCTGGTGTGAAGCAAGACAGGTGGCTGTCACCTCCTCAGGTTCCTGTCCACGATGGAAGGACGGTGGCCCTCAGTCTCTCCAGCCAATGCCTTCTGCGGGGCCTGCCCTCAGCTGCCCGGGCCTGGCTCCCACAGCCCTGCTCCTCCGCTCAGCCAGGAAGGGCCTTCCTGCGCGTGCGCAGACCACCCAGGCGCTTCCCAGTGGCGAGAACAACAAACTTCTAAGGAGAAACAAATGAGAGATGATAAAAACAGATTAACATTTTGCAAATTATCCTGAGGAAAAATGTCCTATTAAGAAAAAAGTGATGTGCACACGCTGGGGTGTGGGGAGGGGCATGGCCGGGGAGAAGAATGGAATCCATCTCCCTGAAATTACACTATTGTCCCATCCCCAACTAATAGGCTCTGTTCCTCGACAATACGCAGAAAAGTCATTTATTAAGGCCATTATCCTGCAGACCGCAGTTAGTCACATCTCAAACACAACCACACTCAGGAAAGACAGTTACCGTCATTTGCAAGATAATTACCATTCCAATCTCAGCCAGCCCCCCGAGAAAAGGCTGTAGGAGGAACCAGTTTTTAGTGTCACCAGGGACGCTGCCCAGGGTCCCCAGCAACTTGGTCTGCAGTTGTCCAGGGTAGGGGGCTGGGTGGGTGGGGCCCTCTGCTCTGCTGGGCAGAGGCTGCCCCTCACACTCTTGGAGTCTCTCAGGGCAGAGATGGGATTCCATCTGTCTACACAGCTGAGGGGGTGGGGACCAGAAGGAGGAATGGACGGAGGGAGGGAGGGAGGGAGGGCGGGCCCAGGAGGAGGAGGGAGGAGAGCCCTGCAGCAGAGCCGGCCTGGTAACAGTCAGAGCCTGCGGGAGACAGGACAGCGAGGCCTGGAATAAAGTAGGACCCTCGCCAGGGCAGGTGGCAGGGACCGTGGCCTCCCCACCCGCGGGAAATTGGTGGCCTTCCTTCTGATAGCACAGTCAGGCCCTGTGCTGCGATCAGCTCCCTCTGAGGAAGGAAAAGCAGATCTCCAACCAGAGGGGGCAGAGGGGAGCGGGGAGGAGAAACGGAGAGGGACAGCAGAGTCCGGGCATCGGGCAGCCAGACCCACTGGACACAGGTTGAAGCAGACTGGGCGGCACATACCACAGGGTCACCTCCACCCACAACAGCTGGGCAAGCGGAGGAATGACCGTCAGGACTGGAGACCCCACCACGGGGTGGGCTCCTGAGGGACTTGCCGAAGGGAGTCCTCAGGCGAGTCCTGGGAGAAATAGGGACCACACTGGCGGCTGTCACTTCCTGATCAGGAGATGGTCGAAACTGCTGGAATCCCACCGGCTGGCTGTTGTTTCGATTTTCTCCAAAATAGTCGCACAAAATAAGCACCCAACCTGGCTCGCCGTCCCCTGCCAGCATCTGAGGTCATCCAAGTGAGGACAGCACAAGGACCAGTCCAGGACAGGAGGAGAGCCAACAGAGGGCACAGCCAGGAAGGCGGTGGCTTTGACCATGTGGGGACAAGGGCAGAGGAGCAGCTGGGGAGAGGCAGAAAGCCAAAGGCCAGTTCAACCAGGAGCAGGCGTCAGCGGTCAGTGGAGCCGCCCAGCAAGTGCAGGCCCGGCCCTGCCCTGCCCAGGGTCTTCTCACAGAGACTCCACGGAGGGGCCACAGTGGAGCCTCAGACAGAGTCAAGGCAGGCGGATGGCCCACCCCAACACTGCGCCCAAACCCCGCCTTGCTTCAGAGCCTGTAAATGCTATTCCACACACACACACACACACCCGTCTCTCTCTCTCTCTCTCTCTCTCTCTCTCTCTCTCTCTCTCTCTCTCTCTCTGTCTCTCTCTCTCTCTGTCTCTCTCCCCCCCCACTCTCACAGTACTGGGGATGGAACCCCCTTGTTCATGCTGGAGAGTGCTCTACCACTGAGCTACCCCCCAAGATTCTCTAGAGTTTTAGATTTGTCTCCTCCCAAACCCATGTGTCCCTTGGAGTCCATTCACAGCACCAGCTCTGTTCCTCTGTCCACACAACTCCCTGTCCCTTCTCCTTCTCACCCTCCCCTCCTCCAGCCTACTCAGAGCCCCTGCCCCCATGAAGCTTGTCCCATGTCCCCCCTCCCAGAGCATTGACCTCCACTCGGCTCTCATCACTGACTGCAGTATCTAGTGCTGTGTAACAAACATCCCCAAATGGTAACTGCTCCCGAGGAGGAGCCTTGCTCTGTCCTCCAGGCAGCTGCTTATCCTCCAGGGTCTCCCTGCTTCACAAGTCCTCTCCAACAGAGGGGCCTAGACTTCCTTACATGGCAGCTAGACTCCGAGAAAGAGCCAAGCAGGGGGTGTGTAAGACAGAGTGAGAGTTTTTATAACGCGACCCAGAAGGTTCTGCTCGGTGCTGCTCGTGTGGTGTGGCAGGGCACAAGGGCGGGTACTGGTCGGGGTCCTTGGGGCCTTCCTGGAGGCCGGCCAGCACAGTTCCTGAACTTGGCCTGGTCCCTGCAGGAGCCCAGCTCTGAAGAAGAAGCTGGGCTCCTCCTGTGGGACCTTCCAAGGGGCCCGCCATGAGGTCGGAGCTCAGATGGTGGCAGCGAGCGCAAGCTGATGTGCTGGTCGGCTCCCGTCACGGCAGCAGATCCCTGAGCTGAGGAGTTTAAAAGGCAGTCCCAGAGTCTGCAGCCCATGACAGGTGGCCCTGTGGCTGTGGGTCTGACGTGCAGAGCCAACCCAGCACTCCATGGAAGGAAGTGAAAGAGGAAGACACCTCGGCTCCCTTCAAGGGCACCCCCTAGTGACCTGGAGACCTCCCACGGGCCCTCCTACCTCCCTCAGGCTCTAAGCTGGCCTCATCCAAACCACAGCATTGGGGTGTGGGGCTGGGGCTCCAGGGGAGCTCAGCCTCCTGAGGGTCAGCGTGCTGCTGCAGCTTCCCAGGGTCCCCAACTCCTGCTGATGTCCTGGGGACTCATCCCGCTCCTTGCTCCTCCCCTTCCCCACCTCTCCCAGGCTGAAGCAGGTCTGGTGAGCAGAGGGCTGCTCATGCCCAAGGCCAGCTCCGCACGGCTTTGGCCACCGCCTGCCCAACACAGAAAGCAGGGACAAGCCAGGGACACCATCGCAGTCCTGTGGCCAGTCCCTCTCTGCAGCAGGGACACCATCACGGGGTCCTGTGGCTTGTCCCTCTCTGCAGCAGGGACAAGCCAGGGACACCATCGCGGTCCTGTGGCCTGTCCCTCTCTGCAGCTGCGAGCCTTGTCCTGGGTTGGGGACTGGCCCTGCGCCCCTCGTCCCATGCTCACACCCGGGCTGCCTGCTGCTCCCTCCCACGCCCAGCTCCTCACATGGCCTGCGCTGCTGAGAGCTTTGCAGTCTTAATAAAACCCTGAGAGGAATCAATGAGAGCCCATTATGAGACCATGCATCTCCCACCAGACAGTCACCAGCGATTTTTCATTCAGATTTTTACAATTCAAAACAAAACTCCAAGATTATTTTCTCAGTGGCAAATCCTGAATCTCCCGTCTCTCCGTCAGATCTGCGATTCCTGAAGCCACCCGGGAGGGACTTCCGGAAGTCCAACACAGGGGCCAAGACTTCCTTGACATGCATGTGCGACATGTCAGACGCGCCGTGGCCTCAACAAGCGTGTTTCCCTGTCTGTCCTCCTGCCCCCGCGAGCCCAGGAGGCTGCGGAGCGAGGCCCTCTTCTTGGGGTTGACACATTGACAGGGACATGTCCCCATCCTGGAGTTCATTGAAGCGGAACCAGGACAAGAGCATTTTGAAAGCAGAACGGCAGGCGGCTCCTCCCAGGGGACACGGGCTTTCCCACGATCCATCTGTCCTCTCCCTCGGTGGCCCTGAGGCCACTCCCCACTCAGGCCCCCAGCTAGACTTTGGCTTCCCAAGGTCAACCAGGGTCAAGGGGTAGGTAGGTCCCCGAGGGGTCTGAAGATCCAGGAAACACCTGAGAAGGGATGAGATTCTGGCTGCGTGGTCTTTCTTCAGTGACCGCAGGCTCCCAAGGAGACCCTGGGCCTGGAGGTCAGCCCAGCCGCTCTCTGGGTCCTGCTGCTGTTGGTCATTCTGGTCCCTGGAGATCACTCAGGAGGTGATCAGACAGCACACTCCCCCGTCCCTGGGGGGCTGGCCAGCTGGCCCTGCCTGCAGCTGCTTCTGAGCAGGACCTGCCCTCAGCTGCCTGGTCTCCAGAACTGACCACATCCTGGCAGCTTGCACTCATGGGAGGAGAAGGGGCAGGCACCACGGGGCACTGGGGCAGGCCAAGGGGCCACTCCCGGGAAGCAAGCAGCCCTGCTCCTTGGAGGAGCCGGTCTCCCTCCTGACCAGCAGGGCTCCTCCAGGCCAGCGGGGAGGCCCCTCCGCTCACAGGGATGGTGTCACCAACACCTCAGCACGGCCGGCGGGCTCAGGCTGTGACACTCAGATGGCGCCCAGTGCCCACCGGCGAGGAGGAGCCTGGCTGCCAAGCACTTGGTCAGCAGAACGGCCGTGTGGGTGCAGCCAAGGCAAGGCCCTCTCCGTGGGCTTCAGACCCCAAAGAACAGAAGCCACCACTGAGGACCAGATGGCACCACCTGCGACCACGGAGGACGTCTCTGGATGTACCGTAGCCATGACAGAGCCGGGCGGCAGGCTGCATCCCAGTACCGCACCGACGCTGAGAATATCACAAGGCCACAGTGTGTCGAAGCCACTGACCCGCCTGCTCCTGGCCCGGCCACACAGCTCCCTCTGGCATCCGTCCTCCATCCCGTGGGCATGGGGCTGACCAGGGGCTACTGCAGTTGTGCTGCGGCTGCCCAGCGCCTCAAGGAGGAGCTGCCCTCACATCACCATCCCAGGAAAGATCCAAATTCAAAGCTCAAAGACAGCTTCTGTCTAATAAGGGGCTCCTGCAGCTTCGTGAAGCTGAGGGCAGCCGTCCGCATGGCCCTGCCCACCCCAGCCCCCTCAGGGCACACAGAGCAGGTGGACAGGTGACAGGTCTTGGTGACAGAACCACGGAGTCCTCAGGCTCCGCAGTGCTGAGTGCTCCCAGAGGACGCAGGTGACATCTCTCCTTAGCCCCAGGAGCCTCCTTTGAAAAGAGGAGGAGACTGAGGCAAGAAGCCTTCACAGCCCCCGAGGTCCACGGACGCAGGGTCGGCAGACGTAGGCTTGGACTTCTAACAAATGGCGCCGGATCTCTCTGTGCCTGTCGCAAGCCTGGCTCGGCAGACACGCTCACCCTGAAACCCTGATTTAAATGGGCATCCTCCGTATTATCTTGTGATTCCGCATCTCGCGGGTCTGCGTCCAGGCTGAGGCCCTCCGGGGCTGTGGGGATACTGGCCTTGCCCTTGGGCTTGGGTTCCGGGGGCTCCAGGGAAGGACGTGGAGGGCCCCCAGGAGGAGAGACCCCGTGACCTTGGCTCTGGCTGCGTCCCCTCTGCTGCCCGAACCAAGGTAGAGGGTCGAGGTTCAGAGGAGGACAGGGCGAGGGGTGGGACGTGCGGTTCCTGGTGCTCGTGGCTATGATTAGACTCACCTTGAAGGAGGGGAGATGAACTTGGAGGAGACGGCTCTGGAATCGGATTTGTCACCTTTGGAATTCTGTCTGCATGCTTAGCTTTGTGGTGGGAAACCGTTAGGGTGTGTGTGTGTGTGTGTGTGTGTGCGTGTGAGAGAGAGAGAGAGAGGGAGAGAGAGGGAGAGAGAGGGGTGCCTGTCTCCAAACTCTTCCCAGAAGACTCATCTCCTGGGTGAGAGTGCTCCCTGAGGACAGCGCACTGGCTGACCTCTGGGCTCCACCGGTGTCAGCTGTCAGCTCAGTGCCATCCACCCTGGGCAGTTAGCCAGACCCCACCCCAGCAGCCCCTCCGTGACCTCTGTCTGTCTGGTCCCCGGCTGACTTTCCCAGGGGCTCGCCACACGTCTGTGTGGAACAAACAGAGCCCTTGAAGAGCTGCAGGGATAAAAAATGACTTCCCTTTGCCCGGCTCTCGGGGAACGAGATTAGCCCGATTACATTTCCCTCCCCTGTTAGAGCCGCAGCCTGCACACTGCAGGTCAGCTGAGAGGCAGGTCAAAACGTCCACTTCATCACAGGACTCCAAGAGTCATCGCAACATTCCAGAGTCCTGATTGCCTGTGACCAGGGCAATTTAGAAACAAAGGCTTAAAGAATTGACCAGCCTTTGAGAACACGCCGACCCTGAAGCAAGGTTAAGAGGCTTCAGCCAGGAGTTTGGGGCAAGTTGCCAGAAAGAGAACAACTTCTGGAACATTCCGGTGTTCCTTCAACCCAGCTCATGGGAGGATTGTGCAGTCTTGCGCTCTTTGCTACAGTTTTGCTCCATGTTAGGGAGAAGAAAGGTGAGCACAGGGTCCCGGTTCACCCCACAGAGTGCAGACCCCCAGGTAATTACGCAGGGGCTCCCAGGCTGACTGGCATGCTAACGTTCTCTCCACGCCCCGTCCAAAGCCCTTCCCAGAGGGTCCAACCACCTCCACCTCCCATGACCCTCGGACCACCACCACCTCTTTAGGAACCTCAGGCTGTAGGTCTACAGGTGCTCAGACGTCGGCTGCTAGGGACAGGGAAGGAGCCTCTCCTGTGGTCTCCTAGGACCGGCTTTGTTTTTCTCTAGATTCTAAAGGGTCCACCCCCTGCCTATCCCACACCGTGGACTAGGTGGGCTGTTTATTTGATGTCCTCTGCTCTGGGGTATAAGCTCCGGACAGGGACTCTGGCTGAGAATCGTCTCTGACGCTCTGCTCGCCCGTCTTCCCAGACACAGGTCTCCCAGGTGACTGGATGACTGGACGTCCAGCAGGACACCCCTGAATTCACTTCCGGGTGCATGCCGCCTTCCAGGATTCAGCCTGTGTTCACAGAGTACCCACTGCCGCCAGGCGCCAGCCGGCGAGAGCAGGAGACCACGCAGGATGGGCTTGGCTAAGGGCTTCACATCATGCCACTACTTTTGAGTACAGGGCAGGTCACAGGCCTCGCAGGTAGAACCCAGCCTGATCCCCCAAAGGCATAATGACACTCAAGAAGAGGGACCCCCATGGCAAACCCAAAGCCACCCTATTGCATAACAAGCCAAGCTGCTCAGCAGGGCGGCATCGAGCAGAGCCTTTCAGGAGCTTCTGGCTGGAAGGACAAGGAGGTAATAACTCAACCCAGGGCCAGGGTGCTGCCGACTGGCCCCAGCCCACCGTGTGGGTCAGTGGCCCGTCCAGAGCCAGACTCAATCCAACCAGGGCCCTAAGTTCCTCTCCCTTTCCACCAAGCGTGAACCTCACGTGGCCCCAAGCGAGCTGCATCAGGTGCTGCGCTGACGGAGTGCTCTGGAGGCCGTCACCCCATGGGATTAACTGCAGACAAGACTCCCAGAGATGGCCCTGTGGGGAGGGCGCAGGCCACGGAGGGGGAGGAGGGAGGCGGCGAGAGCCGTGTGCACAGGACGCAGCTCCTCACGGGTGCCCAGAATCCATTTCACACTCCTTGCTTTGGGAAGTCACCCATCAGCACCCTCCGTGGAGGAGCTGGAACACATGTCTGTCCAGCCGAGGACACAAATCCTCTGGTCAGAGCTCGGCCCAGGTCACCCCAGCTCTCTGGAAGCAGAGGAGGCGCCAAACAGAAGTGGCTGGAAGTGTCAGCCTCCTGCTGCAAAGAAAATTATCCTCTCCCTTCTGCCGCGTCCTGCTCGGATCACATCAAACCCTGAAAATGAGACCCGGGAGGGACCAAGGAGAGGCGGACATCTCCAGCTGGAGGCCGGCCAGCTGTCCCCACTGCGTGTCCAGGGACGGGCTTCAACTCTGTGCCTGATCCCGCCGAGTCGGTCTGCCTCGCTGGGGCCTCGGCCTGGCAGAGAGCCAGAGGCACGGCCCACCTCCCTTTCAGAAGAAACGGCCCACGCATGTGTGCCACCCAAATGATGTCCCCGCGTGGTGCAGATGCCTCAGGGTGCACCTTCCACCACCCTCCTGCCTCTCACCCTGTGGACTGTGATGTCCAGGCCCCAGGCCCTGCACCCCAGCTGTGTCCCCAGTAGGCAGAGGAGGCCCCCCGTCAGCCCATGTCCTTCCCCAGCAAGCTCCCGAAGTCCCTACCTGCACACCCCATAGGCACGATGCAGCGATCCCGTCTGGGTCTGGCCACAGGCAGCTTGCCACGCCAGGCCACAGCCTCCCCACCTCTGGGCTGCTCAGGTTCCTCAGCTCTCTGGCTAATGCCACGCCCAGGCACACAGCCTGTCTGTGAGTGCTCCCTCTAAGCTGAGTGCTCCTCCCTGTTCTCTGCATGCTCCCTCCCTGTTGGGTGCTCCTCCCTGTTCTCTGGGTGCTCCTTCTAAGCTGAGTGCTCCCTCCCTGCTCTCTGCATGCTCCCTCCCTGTTGGGTGCTCCTTCCTGTTCTCTGGGTGCTCCTTCTAAGCTGAGTGCTCCCTCCCTGCTCTCTGCATGCTCCCTCCCTGTTGGGTGCTCCTCCCTGTTCTCTGGGTGCTCCTTCTAAGCTGAGTGCTCCCTCCCTGCTCTCTGCATGCTCCCTCCCTGTTGGGTGCTCCTCCCTGCTCTCTGGGTGCTCCCACTAAGCTGAGTGCTCCTTCCCTGCTCTCTGCACACTCCCTCCATGTTGGGTGCTCCTCCCTGCTCTCTGCACGCTCCCTCCCTGCTCTCTGCACGCTCCCTCCCTGTTGGGTGCTCCTCCCTGCTCTCTGGGTGCTCCCACTAAGCTGAGTGCTCCTTCCCTGCTCTCTGCACACTCCCTCCATGTTGGGTGCTCCTCCCTGCTCTCTGCACGCTCCCTCCCTGCTCTCTGCACGCTCCCTCCCTGTTGGGTGCTCCTCCCTGCTCTCTGGGTGCTCCTGCTCAGCATTTTGCTGGCCCCGCTTCAGTGATCTCAGCATAAGGATTGTGACCGGCAGGAAGGGCCGTCTGCAGCCTCTGTAAGGCACACCCTGGTGCCCAGAAGCTCTCTGGCTGCTCAGGGGGCTTTCACGGGCACCAGCTTTGCCCTGGAAATACCCCATCTACCTCCTGATCCTTTCAATAGCAACTCCCGAACCACAGACATGTCCTGTTACAGCAGCCACACAAAGCTCATACATGCTCACTGGCTGTTCATCGCATCAAACATGCCTCCTTGGGCAGCTCACGAAATCTGCCACCTGACCTCATGGGCTGGCAGCATTCACAAGAGGAATGGGACTCTCTGGGCATCAGGGCAGAGGGATTAGTGATGGGGAAGCCACCCTGTGACCCTAAGGCCCCCTTGCTGACCCAGCTGTGAGACCAGTGGGAACGGCATTGACGATCCTCGTGAGTGGAGACCCCACCACTTGCCTAAGGCTGCCCTGTGGCTGGCTGAGGCCAATGCACTGAGCACTCGGTGGACGAGCCAGCACAGCTCACACCGTGCCCCGTACCTTGTGGGCATGGCGCATCAGGGAAATGGCGCATCAGGGAAGACACTGAATTGTTCCCCCCTCCCTCCTTTTACTTTATTGAGATGGATCGCACACAATCCACACCCTGAGGGCTGGACACTTGCATGCCCTTGTGTGCTGTCCACCTGCCACCCAGGGAGGTCTCCAAAGGACTCCTGCGAGGGAGTTGATCTCCGTCTTCAGGGCGACAGCCTCCCCAGTCGAGGGGACGCAGTTTTAAAGGTGAAATGAGGAGAACGACTTCAGATGTTTTGCAATAGCCTCTGGCTGGGCCCCGGCTCATCACATTTTATTTTTGTTAGGGTTGACTCAGGGGCAGCACTTTGACCCTAAGGACAGGGCACCTCCACAACCAAAGTGCTAAGCAGACGGCCCCTAGCGCCTCCCTTGCTCCTGTGTGTGAGGGGCTCCTCCCTAAAGCACCTCTGTCCAAGTCTCCCCACAGTAGGTCCTTAGTAAACGGCTGCTGGCCAGGTGTTTGGGTTAACGGAGGAGTGAATGAATGCACCGTGTTCACACAGCGTGAGGCTTCCCAAGTCAGAGCCCCTAACTGGGTGCGTGGGCTGCCTGGTGACAGTCCCCTGGGCTGGCGTGGAGAACATTCTCAGACAGAGAGCGGGGAACGGTCTAGAGGGAGCTCCAGCACCTGCCTCTGTCTCTGAGGGACGAGCTCCCCAACCTCCCCCTGGGTCCCCTGGGAGACTGGCCTAGACTTGCTTGGCTCAGGAGTCCCCTGCTTCTCTGCAACTGAGACAGGTCCCACTGGCTTGGTGACATCTCCGGAGCTCCAGCCCCGAGGTAGCAGAATACAAAGAGCCTCAGCAGGGTCTGCCCAGAATCCACCACTGGGCTCAGACGCGGCTCTGCCCAGCAGAAGCCCAGTGCCCACCGTGGCTCCCACCGTGGCTCCCACCGTGGCTCCCACCCTGGCTCCCACCGTGGCTCGTACCGTGGCTCGCACCGTGGAGGCTGTAGAGCCTTCTCAGGATGCTATGTCCACAGCCTTGGACACACAATGGAGGCCCAAAGACCTCCACAAGGGGGCTTCCTCCATGAGGCTCAGGGACCCACGCGATGACCACAGTGACCCCCCTTTGAAATCACACATGGCAGTGCATGCAGAGTTGTCACAGACATTCCCAAAATGGACAGACGGCTGACATGGTGCACCCTCAAAATAAGACACCAACCTCGATTCCCTGCAAACTGGGAGGTGGAAGATTGCAGGGCAAGGGGGAAGCCAGGTGCAGGGGACACTCCTGGGTCTGGCCACCTCCTGGTGGAGGGGTCCTGAGCAGCTTTCTTCAGCTTCCTATGGCTCTGCTTCCGCAGCTGAGAACCCACTAGCACACAGGCAGAGATGCCGGGAAGTCTAAATAGTGCATATGATAGTTAATGCTGGGTGCCAACTTGACTGGGCTGCAGAGGATTGCACCCAGACACTTCTTAACATGGTTCTGGGTATTTCAATAGGATATTTGGGATGAAATCAGCACCGGACCTTCTGCAGTGGGTGGGCCTCATCCAATCAGTTGAAGGCCTGAATAGAACGACTTCCCCCTGAGGAAGACAGAACCCTCCTGCCCGCCTCTGTCAGCCTTTCCTGCTTTTGAACTTGAAGTGAAACAGCAGGTCTTCCTGGTCTGCAGGTGCCAGCTTCAGCTGCAGCCGCACCTCAGCTCTCCACCTCCTGCTTGTCCACGCAGACCTTGGGAATCTTCCTTCTCCAGGTCGGTGAGCCCATTCCCTCTACTCAGTGTCTCTCTGCACGTGCACGTCCTGTTGGAACTGTTTTGGAGACCCTGACCAACGCAGAGAGCCTACCCCATGCCCGACACCTAGTCGTGCTCAGTCGATGGCCCTGAGAGATGTTGGAGCTGGATCACAATCATGCCCACGTTCTGGGCTCCACCCACCACCCCAGATTGCAACGCCTGTCCCATGGAGAATCCCAAGGCAGGCTGCCCAGCAGGACACAGCACACTGTGCCCAGTCACCGCCCAGCACGAAGGCTGCCACGATCCTTGGACAAGAAGTAAGGGAAACGTGGCTTCCAGGGGTCCACAGGCCCAGACTCCTGAGCTGAGTGCCCAGTGCTCCCCACGGGGCATCCCCGGGGGCCATGGTGCAGGGAGGTAGTCAGGGCCAGGCCAGGCAGAGAGGGACCCTCCTCTCTAGCTTTAAAATCAGACTCCTCCATCTCTGGACTCCTCCTCTGGGTTCCACAGAAGAGAGAACAGCGTGCGGCCCCCCTGCCGGCCTGTCCAGCCGTCCACAGGGCCAGAGGAGGTATTTCTCCCACTTCCTTCCACCGGGAGGAAAACGTCGGTGCAAGAGGACAGCTGGGCACCCAACACCACAGATGGCACCCCAGGAGGCTGCCAGCCTCCTCAGGTCCACTGGAAGCTCTGGGGCGTCCTGCAAGACCACCTGCCCCGCGCCTGCGGAGCCCGCACCCCTCAGAAGCTGCCAGCCCAGGGCCAGCTCTGGCCGGTCCAGAGGGTTTGCTTGGCTCACCGCGGCCAGACGCTGTTGTGGGTGGCCCAGGTCCGCCCAACCTGCCTTGATTCTTCTGAGACCAGTAGGTCCCGGGACACGTCCATCTTACGCTGGTGTCTTCCATGTAGAGAAGCTTGCTCTGCCGCTCCTCTGTCGGAGCCTGCCCTTCAGCTCTGATTCCAACCCTGCAGAGGGCCAGCAGGGCCACCCGAGGGCTTGGGGTGGACCCTTGGCCCCGGGGCCTCCATGGCTCACCTCTGCTGCTGTGGGCCGTGTCTCCCCTCACCCTCCACCTCCCTGAGGACAGACAGCCGGAGCCAAGGACACAAATCAGGGGATTGACACTGAGATTCAGGAAGCCGGGGTCCTCCGCGCACACGCTCCCTGGTTGCATGGCCCAATGGCGTCCCTCAGAGGTTCCTTCGGCTCTGCCCACCCACAGGCCCGGGGAACTGGCCAGGCCCGTGTGCCTGGTTGGTTTCCCTGTCCCCTTGAAGCAGCCCTTAGATTTCTCTCTCTCTCTGCTGACCGTGTCCAGCTGACCCTTGAGAGGACAGAGGTGCTGACGGGCCTTGCCGGTCCCACTGCAGGCCCCTCTGCAGTGGAGCCTTGCCTGCTTCAGGGTGGTCAGGGGCGGGTTTCGGACGGCTTCTAGGCCCTTCCAGCCTGACATCCGAAAGCACTCGGAGACGACCCCTCGGGTCAGAAGCCCCGGTCAGGATTGGAGGCCCAGAGCTCCACGGGGCTCAGGGAGGCAGCACCCGGTTTGCACAGCTGCTCCGGCTGATTCGGGACTCTGGAGGCCCTCTTGTCCAGTGACTAGTGGACGGCGGGAGCCAGGAGAAGCATCCTTGGCTCCCTCTTCATCTCCAAGAGGAAGGAGAAGGCCTGAGCCCAGGGATCTTGGCCAAGGGCAGAAAAAATCGAGACGCCTCCCGCATTTCTCTTCCTTCCTACTCCCTGAGAACCACCCACTGGCTGAGGGTCTCAGTGCCCATCGCAGGCCGCTCTGAACAGGAAATGATTAGTTACATAATGTAATATTAAGGCCATAAATCTCCCCAGTAGCAGCAGCCATAAACCCTGGTTTTTATTATCCAGTTACTGCATAGACCCTGACGGTTCCCTCATCACGGCACAATTATCCCACAATTACTGCTGTATTGTTCAGTAAACAGCGTGCCAGGAGCAGCAATTCTGGGGCTCATAAATATATAAACAAACACCGGAGCAAGGCCCCGCAGCTACGGGAAGGAGACAGGACGGGGTGCAGGTGGTCGCAGCCGCAGCGCTGGGCTCTGTGACACTCGGCCGTCTGCCATGCAGATGGGTCCCTGGCGGCTGCCCCTCATCCCAGCAGGGCGCGGAAGCTGTGGGCGGCAGAAGGACAGGGTGTTGGACACAGGCCGGCCTGGGTTGAGCTGCAGGCCAGAGTGTGGGGGCTCGCCTTGGGCACGGCGGCTGCCGGGCGGGCACAGCACCCGTGCTGGTTGTCCCACTATAGGGACCGCTGGTGGCCCTTTCAGGAGCCAGGGGACGTGGGTGTCACACAGGGAACCCAAACTCTCCTCGCTCTCTGTTCTTTTTTAAAACAAAAATATCCACTGTGTCTCTATTTCTCACTCCCCGACATGGGAACCCTCCCCAGGGCCCGTCAGGAGGAGGGTAGAGAGGGCACCGTTACGCCAGGGAGGACCTGGGTGGCATGAGGACAGAGCTCACGGCACAGGTGGAGCTCGACGTGGTGGGGGACAGCAGCCAGGGCCAGAGGGTAGAACTCCTGGTTCCGTGACCCCCTGGAGCCGAGGAAAGAACTCTGTTTTGAGACATCAGTCTGCTGTGTGCGGGGTGGGGGGCAGGAGGGTCGTCAGGTGCCGGCACAGTCTGTATCCCAATGGGGCTCCCGGGTGCTCCTGCTCACCACGGGCGTCCCCTGGACTCGAGTTTCAGACCAAGTCGGAGGCAAAGGGACAGAGGCCGAGTGGCTGAGCACCTGGCAATGTGCAGGCCGGTGTCCCCAGCCACACCAAGGCACGGGCTTCGGGTGAAGCCAGTTCTCCTCCAAGGTCATTGTTCCGACAACTCTGTGCTGGTCCTGGGATTTGGAGGGGCAAGTGACAAGAGCATTCCAGGGACCCGGATGTGCTCCTGAGGGGTGCGGCTTGGACTTAGGCTTGGGATCAACCCATAAAACTGGGGCACAACCACAGCTCACTTCAGGGCGTTTGCCCTTTGGAAGCATTTCCTTGTCTTTGATCTGTCCCCCACCCCCAGGTGACACTGCAGGGCAGTCAGGACCAAGGACTTGGTTCTTGTTGAAGGAGCAGCCACCTGCAGCCCAGAGGCTAAGCAGCGCAGACCAGACCTGAGTAGTGACCAGGGACCTGTGGGACCAAACCCCAGGTTGGCAGGTCCCGGCTCCTTCTGTCTAATTAAAAGATAGATAAATAGAAAAGCAAGTGACCTAAAGAGCATCACTGTTCTGAGGCAGAACGTCGGCTTCGTGGTCAGCAGAACAATGAGCCCCAAATATCCACATCCTAAGCCTCAGAACCCGGGAGGGTGTCGGGCTCCACCACGGGGGCTTCAGGGTGCAAACGGAATTAAGGTCAGGAACCAGCTGACCTTGAACTGGCTGACCTTGAAGCAGCTGACCTTGAAATGGGGGACTGTGGATGACCAGGTGGGCCCAGTGGCCACAAGGCTCCCTGGAGATGGAAGGGGCAGGAGAGTCAGAACAGGAGATGGCAGCAGGACAGGCCACCACAGGCCTCCAAGGGAGGCAGCCGCCATGAGACAGGACCACGGGGGCCCACTGAAAAGGGCAGGTGACAGGTAGCCCTGGAGCTGCAGAAGGAGCCCCCGGTCAGCGCTCCAGACACTCCAGCCCACGGACCACTCTGGACCTCTGACCCCCAAGTCACGAGGCAGTGACTAAATCTGGGGTTTGCCACCTGAAGGGCTCCCTGACCTGTGTTCTCCCAGAGGCTCAGCTAATGGAGTATTACAGACCCAGACTCAGGAAGGGGACAGTGGCTTCTAGCAACCTCCTGTAGCAGGACGGGCCGCTGTGCGTCTGCTGGGCTGCTGTTTAAATTGAACGTACGCTTTTTAAAAATCCTATCTGCATGATCTCATCAGCGGCCGTTCCCTGGAACATTGTAAAGCAAACATTAATCAGGGCTCCAGTTGGTGCCGGGGCCTGCAGAGCCCTCAGCCGCGCCACAGGCCGACCCGACCTGGACTCCCGTTTGAAGAAAGTCGGCTGCAGCCAGCCCAGGTCTCCCAAGCAAAGGCCATGCTGCCCGGCGCCTTTGGCGGAGAACAGGACACCAAGAGCTGAAGGGCAATGGCCCAGGACACAAAGCCAGCCACTGATGGCCAAGAACCAGCCACCATGACCACAGTGTGGGGCACTCAGCCAAGTGACCACCTGCCCCTAGGCAACACACCCTCTAAGCCCACCACACCAAAGCCCTGCCACTCTGCCCAGCTCCAGAAGACATGCACATGGTCCAGTGGCCACAGGACGATGCAGTCACCTCAGCCAAGAGACACCACGAGCTGCACAGACTTAGGAATCAGGCGGCTGGAGGCTTCTCTGACCATCTGTTTCTTCATCTGTAGGAACTGCATGAGGTGACCAGCTTGGCCCATTTTGCCAGGACTTCCTTGCCCATGTCCACAGCCAGTTCTCTCGACAGGTCCCAGGCCTGCAAAACGACAGCCCAGATGGGACCGTGGAGCCTCCTCTTCCATGGTTCATCAGAGTTGCTTGTTTGTAGAAAAGAATTCAACCAGCGCCCAAGGGTCCGTCTCCAGGGTGGCCGGGGCACGTCCGTGGGACCTGGGGTGTTTCTGGAGTGCTCACCACCCAGGCTGTGCTCCTCCCATGCTGAAGGACAGTGGCAGCAGGCCGAGCTGCTGGGATGCGAGGACAGGAAGGGCATAGCACCTCCTCCTTGCTGCCCCCAGTCAGATGCAGTCCTGGGGCAGGACGCTGTGCAGAGGAGACCTCCAGGCTCGGAAGACTCCAGGGACAGCCGTGGGAGCAGGATAGGCCTGGTAGCTCTGTACCCTAGGCAATGTGACACATGTGCACAGTGGTGAGCCCAAAGCCAGAGCTGGGGACCCTTCACAGGAGTCCTGTCCCTGGATGTCCCTCCCCAAGTGGCCGGTGCTGTCACGCCTGCCTCACTCTCCCCTGTGAGCCTGACAGAACCCGGATCTTTAAATGCACAGCGACAGCAGGGGTAGGAGGGGGCTGCTTCCCTCCTCTGTCCTGCTCTCCGAGGGCCACCCGCAGCTCTCCCCCCCACCCCCTCCCACAGATGCAAAGTCCTGTGCCGTCTCAGCTGGGGTGACCCGCTGTCCCAGTTTGCCTGGAACCAGGGATCCTCCTGCCACGTGGGACTTTCAACATTGAAGCCTGGAAAATCCCCAGAAAACGGGGCAGTGGGTCACAGGAGGCTGGTCATTGGGTTCAGGGACCAACTTCACGTAGGTGTTCATGGAAGCACATCCAGGGGACACGGGTGCTCCTCCACCTGGAGCTGGGCGGGTCTGACCACTGACATCCCCACACGTTCCTTTCAACTGCGGCCAGCCTGGAGGCCCCACAGCCCCCAACAGAGCGCCCGAGGGCAGCTGGGTGGCCTTCCAGGAAGGTGGGCCACCTACAAGCCCAAGGGTCCCTGCAGGAGAGCAGAGCCGCATCCTCCTCGTCTCAAGGAAGCCTGAGTGTCCCGGGGAAGCGTCTCCCTGTGTCGAGCTCTTAGGGCTCAGGTAGGGGAAAATCAAATCCTGAACGTCCTCCTGCTGAGTAAATATCTTCTCTGTATTTTTTCTGAGTCAACACGGTACGTTTCTCCCAAGTTTGGAGAAATAATAATAATCATAACACAACCCTTTACCCTGGTCTGCCCCCTCCCGCGCCCCCCTGGGGTGGGAAATTGCTGGCGACCTCCGGCTCCCCGCCCACCTTGCTGCGCCACCTCATCCGCTGAGTTATTTTCATTGCATCTTATTTATTTTTAAAAGAGAGAAGCTGTCACCAGAAGGGTAATCGTCCTTGCGCGTCATCCCGTCTCGGATGGAGCTGAGCGGCCCTCACTTCATTAAGTGCACAGCCTCTACCTGAGAGATCAATTGCAGCCTGAATCGTGAGGACGGAAATCAATCCCAGACGCGCTTCGCAGCCGCCACTGCCACAGGTGCCTTCCAGCGAGGCCAGGGCAGACTCCTGAGGGCCCAGCCCCACACGTCCAGGGCCAGGAGAGTGGGCAGGTCATCCAGGGGCCAGAGGGACAGGGCTTGGGGCTTTTGTGAAGCTCCTCAGTGGAAGGCACACGAGAGAAGGAGCCTCCTGGCACCTTCAAGGAGAAGATGACGGGCACCGAGCACCATCTGCCCACTCGGATGTTAATCAAGCAACTACTACGTTCTAATCTCCAGGCCCTTCAAGGTAAACAACCCAGAGTCTGTTCCCTAGTTCTCTAGGGCTTTGGGGGCTCTTGGGGTGGTAGGGGACACAGACGTGTGGGCAGCTAACTTGACCTGAGTTGGTCTGGGAATTGCAGAGGGCCCCATGTATGAGGGGGAGGAAGGGCAACCAGAGCTGGGTCTTGAGGGACGGACGGGAGGTGGCCAGGGAACTTTTCCTTCCTCCTGGTGTCAGAAGGAAGAACCAGATCCCGGTTCTGTGATGCCTGGCACAGACCCGAGGGCCAGCATCCAGTTGCCTCTCTACAGTCCCCAAGGTCTCGATCCACTTCCCTGCCTTGGGGAGTCAGTGGGTCCAACCGGAAGGGAGCCCGGGAGTCCCTTTAACCCGGGTCCCTTCAATTTAGCTTTGAAACTGAGCCGAGGGCCTGGGCTCCTGCTTCCCCTCCTCTGGGGGCTGCTTGGTGAACCCCTTAAGTCAGAGGGCCCCAGCCCAGCCATCGCCTCTTCCCGTCTCTACCCTGTAGCCAAGGTCACTCGGTGCCTGGTGAGGCGCTGGGTGCGGGATGCAGCCTCAGGAGCCCCCTGCAGGCCCCTGCTTGGCAAGTGTGTGGGAAAGACACCCACCCACCCTGGGCCCTCCCTGGAGGTGGCCGAGGTCTGGAATGCTGGGTCAGGGTCCAGGGGGCGAGATGTTCCACAGGAACTGCTGATGCACAACAGGCCCGCGACGCCCCACCCAGCACCCCGCACCCCCTACTTCCCTGGTCCCCACGGCAACTGACAGGGAACGGCAGCAACGGTTTAGGGATAAAGAAACTGGCTTAGAAGAGTCCAGTAACTTTCTCAGAACTGCCCAGCACAGGAAGGTCAGGAAGTTCACAGTGGAGGTGGGCCTCCACGTGTCCAGTGGAGCCATGGGCATGTTGGGGACAAGGGACGGGGACCAACACTGGTGAGCCTCTATGATCTGGGCCAGGGGATAAGCACCCAAACCAGTCAAGCGGCTCCTCAGCCTCACACAGAGGAAGGGCCTCCTGTCTTAGGGTGAGTACCTGTGGCACCAGCCCCAGCATCACACAGCCACGCACCCCACACCCAACCAGGTTTTACTGGACTCCTTTGTAGCACTACCTATGCTCCAGGTCCCAGGGCCACAGCAGACCCACCTCCAATCTCTCTGAGACGCTGTCCGGGACCTATGCGGGCACCAGCCCAGAGCGTGGTTAATTAGCTTGATTAGCCATTCTGCAAACCGAGTGTGTATGGAGACATTGCAGCAGGCCGTGAAGCTAGATCTCTGTGCATGTACACACACAGGCATAGTCTACGAGACTTCGTTTCCAAGTAAAAGATAAATAAGGGAGAATGTAGCACTGGAAATAAAACACACAGCCCCGAGCCCAGCCCTCCTAAACGAGAATCTGCATTTTAACAAGATTCCAGGCGACCTGCATAGGCCGCGAAGACCAAGAGTGGCCCTGGCGGGGCAGCAGGGGGCTGCACACGGGTCTCTGTGCTTCCTGCTCTGGGGACGGCTCTTGACACCTCTCTGTTTAGTGGCCACTGGGCCAGACCTGGACCACCCAGGCACCCACTTGCAAAGCAGACACAGACCCAAGAAAGGGAAAGTGCAGATGAGGACAGCCGGTCAGGCGTGAGGATGGGCAGAGTGGGCAGAGGCCTCAGGGACCTCGCCCACTGAGAGTCTGCAATGCCAGGATTCAGGACCCTCTCCTGGGGCGACTTGAAGGGCTACTTTCAGCCAGCAGAAGGCTCCTCAGTCTGGCCAGCGCCTTGAGCCCTCACTGCACCCTCTCTGCTCCCCAGAGGCCAGGTGTGTGGACAGAGCGGGGTGGCCAGCAGGGTCGGGTGGGGCCGAGCTTGAACCTGGATCCTGTGTCCTGCTGTCCCTGGGAGCCCATGCCCTGCTCACTGGGCAGGGTGAGTCCTATGCTGTGAACTCACTCACGCTATCGAGAGGCAGAAAGAGGTCAGAATGAATAATGAGGAGTCGATAGCTGAATGCAGCACAGAGCGCTGTCCGAGCTTCGTGACCTTGTGACAAGGAGAGCCCGCCTCCTCCCCAGGCCCCGTGCTGCTCTGGGCTCCGCTTCCCCCCAAGGCCGGGTGCAGCGGGCCAGCAGAGCAGAGGCCGGGAGCCACACTGCTGGGCTTCGGTGTCCCCCTGAGCACCCTCCCTTCCGTCTCTCCTCCTCTCCGTGGGGAGGCCCCGTGACCTTCCTGGCCTCTTTCCCCGGCTGATGGCGGAGCTGTGTCTTCAGAGTCTCAGCCCTGCCGGAACAGATTACTGCAAATGACAAGACTGGAGTCCACACAGATTTATTATCTTACAGTTCTGGAGAGCAGAAATCCAAGGCAAGCCGGCAGACCCAAGGCTCGTGGGGCGGGGCTGGAATTCCTTTGCCTTTCGCAGCTTCTAGAGGCTGCTCGCACCAGCCCGTCCCCAGCCCCTGGACCTCAGCCCCATCCGCACATCTTCCCGGGCTGTGACCCTCCTGTGCCCCTCTTAGAAGGACCCTGGGGATACTTGGGCCCACAGGGTGATCCAGGGTGACCTCCCCACCTCAGGCTCCTGGACTTAACCCCACCTGCAGAGTCTCTGCCTGTGAGGTGACCAGCTCACAGGTGCCAGGGATGTGGGCGTCCAGTGGGGTCACGATTCAGCCCAGCACAGAAGAGCATGCGGACGAGGTGTCCCGCCCCCACTCGGCCTGCAGAGGGAGGTCCCGACTCCCTCCAGGGGTGGCGCACTCAGGGGCATAGCCTAGGCCGGGGGCCAGGGAGATCAACATGTCCCCCAGAGAGGGCCGTGGTCACTTCCTCCAACAGCCCACAGACGTGAAGTCAAATTCAGGAATACGTGAGACAGACAGGAAGCTGGGGGCACAGGCACCGTGGAGATCCCGGGGTGCGGGCCCGAGCAGGTGACCGGGGCCTTGGGGCCCACCGCACTCCTGGTTTCCTACTCTAGGGAACCCGTGGCGTCCTGCGGCAGGGGACATGGGTGCAGCCCAGTGGGCCACAGGGCCTGGGGTGAGCGCGCTGGGCTCTGCGGGATGGTGCCTTGGCCCGTGGCTGCGGCCCTGGAGACACACCCTGGGGCCTGTGCTGCTGTAGCAAGCGCAGCCTGGGCCGACCCACAGCGGAGGCGCCATTTTTGCAGGCCCGGCTCGGAGAACGGAGTCCTGGGTGCGTGGGCTTTAAGGAACAGAACCACCTTCTGGCTGCTTTTCCCCGTCTCTCTGGAGGCCAGCTGGCAAAGGAGGCAGAACTCAAGACCGCTGAAGTCACTGCGTTCTGCCGGTGCCAAAAGCCGGGACAAGGCTCCGCTTCAAGGGGTCAGGGTCCAGCACCGTGGGCAGGGACTGGTCAGCTGGCCAGAGCACCCCTCCCTCCCCCGCCGTCCCCGCTCTCCTCCCCTCCCCTTTCTCCCTCTCTCTCCCCTCATTTCCAATTGCCTTCAAGGCCAAGAGAAGCAGCTGTGAAATGCTGACCTTGAACCCTGAACTGGGGGGTACTTACCAGTCACCCCCAGCAGAGGGTCTCCCGGGGACCTGGGTCATTAGTCACGTAAATTCTGATCCTGGCTTTCGATTCCCAAGGCCCTGGATGTGGCCACACGGGCAGAAGGCGGGGTCTTGCTTGAGGCTGGCTGAGAGGTCACGAGCGAGCCCCTTCCTGTGACGAGGGGACAGGGGCCCACTGCTCACCAGGGGCTGCGCTGCCCACTGCACAGGGACCTTCTGTCTCTGGGCACAGAGGGAATGGCGTAGCCTGAGCCTGTGCCTTGGAATTCCCCTGGGAACGGCGGCTGTGGGAGGAGGAAGGTGACAGGAGGCTGGTGCAGTCGGACGCAGAACAGAGGGTTCCGGAAGCCAGGCGGGCGGCCGCGAAGGAAAAGCGCCAGGCAGACACCAGGGGGAGGAGACGGGAAGGGCAAGCTGCTCCTCAAGACTGAGAGAGGCCCAGCGCGTGCCCAGGTTAGACCAGCTTAAAGGGAAAGCACCGGGCTGAGCCGCTCGCCCCTGTGAGGAACAGGCCTGCAGAGGGCGCGTGGCCCGACCCCTGGGAAGCAAGAGCCAGGACGTGCTCCAGACGGCAGAGGGGTCAGAGACGGCCGCAGGAGGCAGTGACTGAGGCTCAGGGCCAGCAGAGTGACCGGCAGGAGGGAAGTGCCAAGCAGGCACCCTCCTGCGAGTCCTGGGGCAGCCAGGGTCCCGGCAGGGAAATTCAGCCCAAGGGCTCTAGGGGAGGACAGCGGAGGGAGGCGGTGTGGCAGGGTCTGGATCCTGGCTCTGTCGCCTAGTGCTGCGGGACCTCAGCCAAGTCACTTACCCTCTCTTGTCCTTGTTTCTCCACCTGCTGGACACAGGACAAGACTGATTAAGGACCCCACCAGTCAGTACGTGCAAAGCACACGGAAGACCCGTGCAGAGCCCAGGCCACACGCGTGTTAGCAGGGAGCCCCTGCAAGGGCGGGTCAGGCAGACAGGACACCCGAGACCAGGCCTGGGCACAGCGAGGTCGGGGTTAGACACCCGCTTTCCCAAGTCAGTGGGGTGACCAGGAAAACTGGTCTAAGTGGGAGGTCTTTCCCAAATGAGAGCCCGTTCTCGGTCCTGGACTCGGCACAGGGCAAAGCCAAAGCCAGGGAGACCCCCTCTGTCCTTGCCCAGCCCCAACAGGTGCTGAATCCTGGGACAGGACTTCACCTTGGATGACCACTTCAGGGCAGAAGCAGTGCTCCAGCACGGTTGGCCAAGCCTCCTGATGAGGCAGCCCCTGCTGACCCCTCCTGCTGAGCTCTGCTGCTGACCCCTCCTGCTGACCCCTCCTGCTGAGCTCTGCTGCTGAGCCCTCCTGCAGACCCCGCCTGATGGTCCCTCCTGAAGACCCCTCCTACAGACCCCTCCGGCAGACCCCACCTGCTGACCGCTCCTGCTGACGTCTGCTGCTGACCCCCTGTTCCGGTCAGCCTTTTCACTGCTGTGACTCAAGGACCGGAGCAGAACAACTGTAGAGGAGGAGAAGTTTCTTTGAGGGCTCACAGATTCAGAGGCCTGAGTCCATGGAAGGCTGGCTCCATTCCTCGGGGCTCGAGGTGAGGCTGAAGGTCACGGCAGAGTGTGTGGCCCCGGGAAGCAGCTGACATCAGGGTGATCAAGAAGCAGAGAGAGCCACAGACATGTACCCAAAGCCACGCCCCAGTCCCCACCTCCGCAGCCACACCCCACCACTCGGTTAATCCCATGGGGTGAACTCCGATCAGACTAAGGCTGTAACCCGACATGTCTCCTCCAAACTTTCCTGCATTGTCTCGCATGTGAGCTTCCAGGGGACACCTCACATCTAAACCATAACACCCCTCCTGCTGACCCTCCTGCTGACCCGCCTGCTGATGCTGCCTGTGGCCCCTGCGCCTCCCAGGCTGGCCACAGACACGGCTGGAGCACTAAGTGCCTGGTGACATGCTCAGACCTTACAGGAGCTGACTGGGGGACGCAGCCGGCCACAGGTGGAGATGTGATCCAGGACAGCAGCGAGGTCCTCAGCCAAGGAAATGGAGTGGACTCGGTTAACTCAGTCCAGGTCATTCTGCTCGACTCACGGTGGCAGTGTGTGATGCGGGTCACCTGTGATGATCCCGGCCCGACCTCGCCTGCCTTCAACACAGCCACTCACAGCCACCCACAGCTGCCAGCACCGCCCAACCCCCACCCTATTTTGTCATAAAATATCGGCTGTCTCGGGCGGTCACCTTGGAAGAGGCAGCTCTTGTGCCACTGTGAAGTTGAAACATCCCACGTTGAGCCCTCCCGTGGGCGCCGGCTCTACTCTCCCCCGATCACCAGCTGTCCTAGGAGGTTCCCACAGCAGGACAGGTCATCTGGGGCAAGTTGCCTCATGAAGGTCAAAGTCCAACCTTGAAGCCAAGCCCCGACTGACCAGTGGCTGATGTAAGGAAGGACTGCCACTGGGCGGTGGCCAGCCACAGTTCATCCTCAGGTTCTGGAAGCCAGAAGCCCCAAATCAGCCCCACTGGGCGGAAATCGAGGTATTGGCAGGGCCACACCCCTGAAGGCTCCAGGGCTCTCCCGCGCCCCCAGTGGCTGGTGGTTTGTACAGTTCCTGTGGCCACACGGCCCATCTCCATCTGTCCCGTGGCCACTCTGCCTGCCCCTCCTCCGTCTCCTGAGAACACTTGTGATGGTGTTTGGGGCTCACCTGTAATGTCCTCGTCTCAAGATCCTGCACTGTCCCCGTATGCAGCAGCCGAGTTCCGCGAGGCCACATCTAAGGCTCTGGGGTTGGGCGTGGTGCCTGTGGGCTCCATCGTTCAGCCCACTCCAGCTCCTGGATCAGTCCACGGTGCCTTCTGCCCCGTCCTCTCCCTGCTCTGGTGTGACCACAGACACCATGCAGAGGCCCCTGGCTGGGGGTGAGTGTGGACATCTGGGGCTGAGATCTGAGGAGGCTGTGTCCTCCGGGCTCCCTCCAGCCAGGGTTGGACAGTTCCCAGGGGCCTGCCTCTGGGCTCCCTGCTACAGGAGAGAGAGACAAATGCTGGCTTTGTTCAACCCACAGCTCAGTGGGGTGTCCTGTTCGACCCATGGCCAGGTGGCCAGGTGCCTAGAGAACAACAGGGGAAGAGGGCAGGACTAGCCCTCCCCCTCGCTGTCCTCAGAAGACTGCCCACCTGATCACCACTCTCTCTGGACTCAAGGCTGGAAGGACGACGTCATGCGGGCCTGCCAGTTACCCCGAGAGGAGGGGCCCTCCTGACGGGGGACACGCTGGGCCCTGCCAAGGCGTCTGCAGGGCCTGGGCCTGAAGCCTCCCGGTTCCCTGACTCAGCTGCTGGCTGACAGGGGACTCAGGCATGGGCACGTGCCACTGCTGCTTTGGACAGGCTCTGAGCCCCACGTGGCCTGGGACTCACGCATGATGTGACCACACTGTCCACCACACTGTCCCTATGACCACTCAGAGTTACGTCTTCAGAAAATGATCTGTTCTGAGGCCTCTCACCAAGCGGGTCTCGGATGAGCGCCTGACGCACACGGGACCCGCGTCCCCATCTGGCCTCGGCACGCTGGACCCTCCTTGGCCATCTCTCCTGGCCGTTCTCCTCCTCCCTCATCTGTGAGTGGCCCTTCCTGGTCCTTTATGAGGCAGAGGCTCTGCGGGGTTGGCTTCACAGGACCCGGGGGGTGGCTGGTGAGACGCATGGCCGGGGTACGCTGGCCTGCCACGTCACTCTCCCGGGCACCGACAGTGTACCTGGCTTGGGGTGTCCCGCCAAGGCTCCCCAGTAGCCCCAGGAGCGCTGGAGCCACCAGGCCCCTGTCACAGGAATCAGGCTGACACTGGTTAAGGGACCTGCTCCAGGTACAGCAGGCACGTGGCCCAGTGAAGACCTGAGCCCGGCGGTTGGGGTCAGGAGTGTCCACTGCTGTAGTGGTTGGGCTGATGTGGAGCCTGGGGGGCTGGGGAGTGACATGTGGGAACAATGTAATAGGGTGGACGATGGCGGCGGCACGTGATGCCAACCCGCATGCATAACAGACTCAAGTGACCTACTACCCAGAGAAGGACTCTGGAGTGTCCATCAAATCCCAGCCTACACACACACGGAGGAGCACACACACACACACACACTCACACACACACACTCACACACACTCACACATACACACACACTCACACACACACTCTCACACACTCACACACACACTCACAACACTCTCACACACACTCACGCCCACACACACACTCACACTCTCACACCCACTCACACCCACACATACTCACACACACTCTCACACACATACACTCACTCACACATACACACACTCACACACACACTCTCACACACACTCACACACACACTCACACTCACACACACACTCACACTCACACACACTCACACACAGTCACACACACACTCACAACACTCTCACACACACTCACGCCCACACACACACACTCACACTCTCACACCCACTCACACCCACACATACTCACACCCACACATACTCACACACACTCTCACACACATACACTCACACATACACACACTCTCACACACACTCACACACACACTCACACACACTCTCACACACACTCACACACGCTCACACACGCTCACACTCACACTCACACACACTCACACACTCACACCCACACACACTCACACTCACACACACTCACACACACACTCACGCCCACACACACTCACACACACACTCACACATACACACAAACTCTCACACACACACACTCACACACACTCACACTTACACACACACTCATGCCCACACACTCTCACACACACTCACTCACACACACGCTCACACTCACACTCACTCACACTCACACACACTCACACACACTCACACTCACACACACTCACACTCACACACACTCACGCCCACACTCACACTCTCACACACACACTCACACATACACACACACACTCTCACACACACTCACGCCCACACACTCACACACTCTCACACACACGCCCACACTCACTCACACACACACTCACTCACACACACTCACGCCCATACTCACTCACACTCACACACACTCACGCCCACACACACACACACTCACACACACTCTCACACACACTCACACTCACACATACTCACACTCACACATACTCACACACACTCTCACACACATACACTCACTCACACTTACACACACATACTCACACACTCACACCCCCACACTCTCACACACACTCACACACACACTCTCTCACACACACTCACACCCACACACTCTCACACACACACACAGTCTCACACACATACATTCACACATACACACACACTCACACTTACACACATACTCACACACACACACTCACACACACACTCACACTCACACACTCTCACACACACTCACACTCACACACACAGTCACACACACACTCACACACTCTCACACACACTCACACACAGTCTCACACACATACATTCACACATACACATACACTCACAAACACACACTCACACACACATACTCACACACACTCACACACACCCCCACACACTCACACACACCCACACACACTCTCACACACACACTCACATTCACACTCACACTCACACACACATGGGAACACCCGAGATGCAGGCAGAGACGAGTTGATGATATTCTAGTCCCTCTCTCCTCTTCCATGATTCACACTCCTTCCAGCCTCGTTAGCACGACTGGGTCGCCCTGGCTCAGGTCAGCACCACGGTTTGTGTATATTTGATATTTAGAAATGATTTGGATTTTCCCCTTCCGCTGGTCACTGCAACCAGGAGTGGACGGCCGTCCTCAGCACGTCAATTACCGCTTCCTTAGAGCAGCTTCCACAAGTGGAAACGACAAGCAAGCGAGTTTGTGGGTTTTTAAAGTGGATTTGTGTTTGTTGGACCAAATTATCTTCCAAAGGATCTGCCGGCTCCCTCCCCGCGGCATCCGCACTGTTTCCTCTCTGGTGGCAGCTGAGATTTCTCTCTTTGCATCGCGGTCACCAAACATGAGGTGGAATGTGTCCTCGGGCATGGGGTTGTTTTTATTTATCCTGCCTCTCAACGACTGGCTTTCCCATCTGTCTCGAGTCTTTCGCCATCTAGAAGATTCCAAGCCCCAGGCTTCGAGGGCTGCCTCTTCCGAGGCTCGGCCTCTCTTCCGGGCCTCCCATTGGGTGGGTGACTTCAGGATGGTGCCTGGGTCGCATTCCAGGTGCTGTCCCCTGTCCCGCTGCTCCTGCTCGGCTCTTGCCTTGCTGTGTTCCTGCTTCACCCCCCCCCCGGGTCCCCCACTGTCTTTTCTTCCTCATGTCATGTTCCTGGTTTACGGTGCTCTTCTTCCCTTTATCTCCTGAAATACTTTAAACACACTGGCTTTAACTCCCTTTGAAGTCGGCCTATTTTCTGGGCTTCCCGGTGTGTAATTTATCCCTTCATTACCCTGTTCTCTCCTGCGCAGGCCTGAGCTCCGCTCCCGCTGCAGCAGGGACACCCTGCCCGGCCCCCCTCAGGACCAGCCCGTCCACCCTGGGGACCCCAGGGACAACTTTTACTGCCCTCAGGGACCGCTCTCCTCTCAGTTTTGGGCACTTGAGGTGTTCACATGTGCAGCGGAGCCTGTGAGTGTGCACACGTGTGATGGAGTCAAATGGGGCAGGAGAGGTGGAGGACACCTGGCCCGGTCCATGTCCTGCAGCCACCTCCTCCAAGGAAAATTGAGGGGATGCTGACAGGTATCTGCCCCTTTTGGCCACCAGGACCCCCTGGGCCGTGGGCTTCCTTGGCTCTGCACCCCACCCCTCAGCTGTTCCCTGTCAGGACAGGGCTCCTGCTCCACCCCAAGCCGCTGAAACCACCTCCCTCACCCCAGCCTGAGGCCACGGTCCTTCTGCTATGAACAGCACCCCATTAGCCTGCCGCAGGCCACGGGTCCCAGTGGCCTACGCCTCGGCAGTTGAAGCGCTCTTGAGGGTTCCACCCTTAACCAAGCACAGGGCCAGCCTCCTGCAGAGAGCCCTCTTCTGCACCCTAGTGGACAGCCAGGAGCCTCCTGGTCCCCCCAGGAAGCACACAGCGTGCTGTTGTGGGTTGAACTGTGTCCCCAAATATTAGGGTGACGTCCCAGCCTCCAGACCCTGCAAAGGTGTCCTCACCTGGAAATCAGGTCTTTGCAGGTGAAGTCCTGTTAGGCTGAGACGTCCACCCAAGAGGACGGGCCTCCCTCCAGCATGACCACAGTCCTCGGGAGAGGAGGACACGAGACACAGGGCAGGCGCACAGGGAGAGGCCACGTGCAGGTGTGGACAGAGTGGAGGCCAGCCTCCCCAGCCACACAGCGCGAGGACTGCTCCAAGCCACCTGCAGGCCCTGAGACTGGAGCAGGGCTCCTCGGAGCTCCGGAGGCTCCACCTGCACACACCTGGAGGCGGACTTCTGACCCCAGAACCAGGAGGGAAACATGTCCATTGTTTCATGCACCAGTTTGGGGTGCTTTGTCAGGAACCCCCTCACCGGGAGGCCACCGGGTTTGATCCCAGCCCTGCTGTGCTCAGGTGCCTGACTGAACACCTCCCGAGCTGTCTGCAGAGACGCTGCTTCAGGAAGAACGGGATGAGGCAAGTCTTAAACACACAGTACCTGAACCAGGTTGGGCAAGTCGGCCGTGAAAGACGGGAAATAAATCACTTGAACCTGGAAGGACTCTAACTCGGATGGTTTTATGTATGACTTCAACTTTCCAGTCCACCTCCAAGAAACCAGACCAGAAATCCAAGACTAAGTAATAAAGGTGTGGTTTAGGAGGGGAGTCAGCATTGTAAGAGCAGGGCCTGGGGTCTAACAGAACGGTTTGTCCCTCACTCTACAGTGACAAGGTAACATGACCACGACGTGTTTCATCTTAAAATGAAATCATTTATGGACCTGTGTCACGTTATGGTATGAATACGAGGGGCCCCCGAACGCTCATGTGTGAGTCGTGCAAACGCGGTCAGAGGTCAAATGATCAGATCACAAGAACTGGCCCGGTCAGTGAGTGATCCCCTGGGTGGAGGTCCAGGTGGTGACTGTTGACAGGCAGGGTGGGACTGAAGAAGGTGGGTCACTGGGGGGGTGACATTGGGGTTTACATTTCGTCCCTGCTGCCTGGTGCCAGGTTCTGAGCTGCTTTCCCGCATCCTGCCCCCCACCAGCCTCATCTTGGGCCCAGAGCCACGGGCGGCCCTACCGTCGACTGAGCCTCTGAAACTCCAGGTTTCAGACCTCTCCTCCTCTAAGTTGTTTTGTTGGGTCTCGTGGTCCCAGTGACGGAAAGCAGCCAGCATCTACAGCCACTTAGTGGTTTCCATGTTCCCAGTGTCCACTTAGCCGGTGAGGCCTGGCAGGGGTCCGCGGCACCTCCCTCTTCCCCGAAGGCTGGCCGCGCTTTGAGCAAACGGAAGAGCAGGGAGCACCTCAGAGCTTCAGGTCTGTGTTCGGCCATCGTCCACCCCGTTCACACGCCCTCCAGTCCCACGTCCTCCGACCAGGCCCTTGGTCTGCTGTTTGGCTGGATCCTAGGCACTCTTCAGAAGGGTCCGGGAATCTGTGGAGTTCCACAAGATCCCACAGGTCCTGTCTCTGACTCTCGCTCAACAGGAGGAATGCGTTCTAACCATCACAGACTGAAAGTCTGGCGGAGTCGGGGCTAGAACCCGGGCACCTCGCTGTAGTGCCCTCCCGCCTGTGGGTCAGGTCCTCCCTGCCACCCCTGGTCAGCTGCTCTGTCCTCGGTCTCATGGCCACCAGCCAGGCCAGGCGGGCTTCTGGTCAACGCGACTCTTGCCCTGCACACACGCCCCGTGCTCCCCTTGGTCACCCCTCTGTGTGAGCAGCTTTGACCTCATTGTCCCCACTAACTGCAGAACCCTTACCCCAGGCAGTGACCCAGCAGGTGGCAGCCAGCACTCCCCCGGCTGTGTGTGTCCAAGTTCCAAGTAAATAAGCCATTTGTCCCCAGGCTGATTTTTATCAAAGCCCGTCTGTCTTCCAAATTAGGACTGAGTCATTTATAAAGTGTGCAAGTGTTTGGGTTTTAGCAGCAAACATCCATCCATTTAGAATAAATGATTAAAAGGCACTAATTAAATTCCTCAGATGAGGGATGCCAAGGCCCTGAGAACGGCTCGGTCTGTGGCTCCCGGCTGGCCCCACGGCCACATCACCTGAGGAGGGCACTGGCGTGGGAGAGAGGGCTGCTGTCCAGGGCCTGCGCTCGTGGGGGACGGGAGGGCGGTGCTCAAGCCCCCTCCCCAGGGCTGCGAGAGCCTCTTACCTCGGGTGGTCTCACCCCGCAAACCCTTGGGAGCAGAAGGACCCTCCTGGCCCCCAGGACCTGAGGCAGCGGGCATTTCTTCAAAGCGGCACACACAGCCCTGCAGCCTGGCCCGTGTTGGACTCTATGCAGAGGTCGTAAGACTGTCGTGGCTCCTGTCTTGGACGGGAGGGGAGAGAAGACCGCAAACAGGCCAACCCGCCAGCAGACACAGAGACCCTCCCGGGTTCCACTCCTTTGCTGGCCAGGAGGTGCCAACACGGGCATTTTACTCTTCTTCCTCCAGCCCATGTCCACCCTCTCATCAGGGAACCCGTGCTGGGGGCCACAAAGGGTTTCCCAGGACCTCAGGCCCCTCCAACCCTCTGCTGCCCCTGAGGGCCCTTGTCAACCCTGGGTCCGTCGTCCCTCCCTGAGTGGGAGTCTCCCAGAGGCCACGGCCACAGGAACAACACAGCTTCCCGTGAGCTCCCCCAGCCTCCCGCCTCTGGCCTGCCCACCCCCAGGGCTCTGCCTTGGCTCGTGTTCCTGCCACCCTGAGGGTCCCCAACCCTCCTCTGCCTGGCAGAGCCCACACACGCGTCAGGCTCTGCCCTGCCACAGGGCTCCTGGCCACCAGGATCCCGGCCACAGGGCAGCGCCCCGCCTCATGCTCTGGGCTGTCAGACCCACCTGTTGAAGGTCTTCCTGACCAGGTGACAGGCCTCGTTTGTCCCACCCCCAGCCCTGCGTGCCACCTCAGGGGACACGGGAGGAAGGAGCTAATAACAGACCAATCGGTGGATGGTGCCTCCAGGACCCGCCTCGGGCCACACCCTCTGATGTGCAGGTGACAAGGATGGGCAGCAGCAGCGGGAGAAGAGGGCCCCTGGGGGTCTCCCTTGGAAGCAGTCACCGGGTCCTGTCACCTCAGGAAGACCCAGCACACTCAGGGCTCAGTAGTGTCACCCTGAGAAAAGCTGGGGCAGGAGGACGTGGCCGGCTGGCGGCCGCTGGACACTGGCAATTCCCAGCAGCTGCAGTGGCCACCCACTGCGTCTAGCCTGTCCTCCCCTGGGTTGTCACAGCTTGTCAGATGGCTCCCAGGAAGCCCACTCGGGCGACCCGCTCCCCCATCTCCAGGAGCTGATCTGGGGACACTCTTGCAGGAACAATGTTCAGAGCTGTGTACTCGTGGACTTGACCCCAATTAATATGACTGGACAGTAGTGGTATTGTCACCGAGCCCCTCCTCTGTGTTGTGTTGCTGGGCCCCTGTCCATCGCACACAGAGGGAGCCCACCGGGGGATGTGAGCCATCTGAGGGGCTGAGGGGGCCACGTCCAGAGCTGGTGCCCAGCCCCCTGCCCCCGGCCGCTCCTCACCAGGGCCCTGGAGGACGGGAGCCCCACCTACCTTTCAGCCACAGGGAAGCTCAGCTTGATTGGGTCACCCGCTCGGGTCAGAGGGCTGGGGTCAAGCCCAGGACGGTCAGAGTCCTGCGTGTTTGGTGGGCACAAGGGTTTGATTTCAAGACGTCACCAGACACTGGACGGCCTCAGGCCTGAGCCCCCCCCCCCAGCTTCAGGCTCTCAGCTCAGAGCTCGGGCTCCTTATGAGCACAGGAGCTAGGACAGGACTGTCCTTCAGTGGGGACACTAATGGGACCTGACAGCCTTCGCAGCCGCACCCCAGAACCCCAGTGGGAAGCTCTGGGGCCTCACTTGGCCTCCCTGAGGAGCGCGGCCTTACAGACGGCTCTGCCCACACACTTACTGATTCTCCCCCTGAGGGTGGGTCCCAGGCGGGCAATGGGCAGCCTGGGGGGGCCTGGGAGATCGCAGGAGGTCCACGGCGGGCCCACACCTGCTCTCTCCTGCTCCCAGAACCCCAGAAACCATCTCCGTGGAGTTTGAGTTAAGGACGGGCCTGAAGCCCTGGGGCTGATTCTGATGGAGGAGTCTCAGCCCCAGGAAGACATAGGGCGGGGAGAATGGGGGGAGAAGTGGGGTGACCTGAGCTCATCTGGGTCCTGGGCTCACGGAGGCCAAGACAGGCAGACAGGCCGCCCCAGGGCTGTTCCAGGCCCTTTCAAAGAATGAAACCAAGAGTGACCTAGAGTCGTGGCCACAGAGCGGGTGCTGGTAGCATGGCCCCTTACCAGCCATGTCCCCACAAGCTTCTGCAAGTCACTGGGCCTCAGCTTCTCCCCCTCTGTGGTGTTAGCACCCACTCCCTCTCCAGGGTCAAAGGGGAGGCTGCCGAAATGCCTGAGACTAGGGCCAGGCACCCTCCGTGAAGGTTGCTCATCACAGTGTTCTACGTGCCCAGGCCACCCATGGCCAGGTGCCCTCCAAAGAATCACTTAGGTTTCTGGCTTAGGTTGTGGGTGCAAGCCAGGTGTGGTGGCGCACTCCGGTCATTCCAGGAGCTTGGAGGCTAACGCCAGCCTGGGCACCTTAGCAAGACCCTGCTTCAAACCGAAACAGAAAATAAAACCATGACCCGAGGTGTAGCTCAGTGGTAAGGCACCCCTGGGTTCAATCCCCAGGGCAAAAACAAGACAAAAAATTTTGGTGCGAACCCAACTTCCGCTCCTTCTGGGCTGGAAGGGCCATCTAGGTGTCCAGATAGAGCGGGCAGGAGTCCAGCCGGGGCCACGGTGGTGCTCGCGAGGCAGGGCAGCTCTCGCCGCGGGGACAGAGGCTGGCAAAGTTGGCCTTCCCTGGGCCACTCTGCACAGGAGGTGGGTGCTGTCCTCATCTAGGGGGTGACAGATGGGGAACTGAAGCTCGGGGAAGTACGTCACTTTCCAGGCCTGCGGCACCCATGAGGACTTGAGCCAGCACTTGAAAGTGGACCAGCTGCCCTTCACCTCGCGGCTCTTTGCTAGGCCTCTCTACCACAGCTCCACGGACCCTGGGGACAGGTCATACTTAATCCTGGGGGCCATTCTGTGCAAGCACCATGTCAGCAGCATTCTGACCTCTACTAGTAGATGCCCCCGGCTGTGACCACCAAAACCTGTCTGCATTTAAAGCACACCATCAGAGGTTTAGGTCAACCATTAGCACAGTCAATGGCCCAACACTATTACGCCCCCAGGGAACTGAGTGGGAGGGGAGGAGGAAGAAGCACCCACCCCAAATCCCACACAGTGTCCCTGCCCCAACCACTCACCATCCCAGGTCCTAATGCTGGTGACCACTGTCCCTGGGTAACAGTGGCCCACTTTATGCTTTGAATACAACCCTCGCTGCTCTGCCACTGCGGCTTGCTTTTGAAGTGGCCACGTTTCTGTCCCTCTTCTCCCCTTCCCCCTACCTAATCTCAGGGGAACAGGATGGCCTTTCTTCCCCATCCCAGGCAGAGTTACCTGTCCTGAGTACACACCCGCCATAGGAGCAAAGTAATCCAGACCTTGGGGGTGGTACCAGAAGATCTCAGAAAAGGCCATCTCCCAGATTAACAAGTGGATCACAACTCCAGACAGAGAACCCACCCGGGGATTGCAGCCTTCGAGCCTCCTCTTTAAAAGCCCCTGCTGATGGGCGGAATCACAGCCTCCGGGACGGGAGTCCCCTGGTTCCTCCTTTGCTAGCAATACAATAAACCTTGTTTTTTCCTTTTTCCCAAAATCATGTCCTCATTATTGGGTTGGCGTCGGGTCACGTCTGCAGCCCCGGCTCTGAAGGGACAGAGAGGAGACTCTCCACCGCCCGCCAAGGGAAACGTCCAAGAACTCGGAAGAGCCCGAGGCTCCTTGTCCACCCTGGGAGCCAAGTCCTCATTTACTCCAGGATGTGGGATTCCCGAATGCTCAGGTAGGAAGTAATCATTCAAAACATGTAAATTAAGTTACCCCAGGAGCTTAATAGATCAGCCATCGACTTCTCCCTCCTGTTGGATCTTAACCTTCCACGGAAATTAATCACCAAATGGCTCAAAACAACCACCAAGGATGAGCATGTTCTGTTCGCAGTGTGGGGAGAGAGTCCGGCCAGCCCTGGACGGGGAAGGGCCTCCCCATCTGCACTCCCCTCACCCCTCCCTGAAGCCCCCTGCCCGCCTGCCTCTTCCTTCACAGCCACTACCCGGAGTAGGCAGGAAGCTCTGCCATTTACCAGAGCCAGCCCCTACCGCTGGAGGGACAGGTCAGCCACACAGTGCTAGAGAAAGGGCTCTGCCCCAGGGAGAGGGGGAGGAGGGCAGGTTCTGCCCTCAGGGTCAGCTGCCAGGGCAAAGACCTTCCCACAGCCCTTCTTTTGTACATCCACATCCAGAGCACTTATTGAGCACCTACGATCTGCATTGGTGCTCAGGACATGGAAGCCAGCAAGGTCCAGTCACTGCCCTTAGATGAGGCCCGGTCCCGTGGACACGCACTAACACCTGGTCCCAGGAGGTGCACCTGCTCCTGGGAGAGCAGGAGAGCCCCTGGAGAATGGGCCCCTTGGCTTTGTCTGAGGCGTGAGCTGATGTTCGCCATGGAAGACTGCTCGGAGGAAAGGTCCAGGCCAGTTCAAAGGCAGGACGGTCCCTGGGCCAGCAGGACCCTGGTTCAAGGACGGAGCAAGCCACTCCCCAGCACCTGCCACCCAGACCCAGAACTCTGCCTTTGCAGCAGTTATGCTCAGGAGCAGCTATTGCTGCTGCGGCGGCTGCTGCGGGGGCTGCTGCGGCTGCTGCAGGTTCCCCGAGGGGCAAGGCCAGAGGCCGGAGGCTGGGCTGAAGAGCATCCATTCTGCCCTTGGTGTCCACGGGTTCTGCATCTACAGATGCAGCCCACCGCGGAGGGACAATGTTCTGAGAAAACATTGAGTCACACTGAACCTGGGGAGAGTTTTCCTTATTATTCTCTAAACAACACAGAATAACAACTATTTACTCAGCATGTGCTTTCCCTAGGCATTATACGGAACCTAGAGATGACTTCAATTGCCCGAGCATTTGTGACCATGTGCACTCTTCTGTAAGGGGCCTGAGCATCCATGGGCACCTGTAGACGCTGGGTGAGCAGTGGGGGTGCAGAGGGGAAGGGGAGTGAACCCAGGACAAGGCAGACTCCTTCTTCTTCCGGTCAGAGTCGTTGGGGTTGATGGTTGACCTTGGCCTGAGGCTCTCACCGGCTATCCCCAGGGCCGACTCTTCACCACTGACCTTTTGCATGGCCCCCCTGTGAGTCCACTCTTGGTTCTGAATTGGAGTCCTGTGGCTGTGAAGTGCAACCCAATGCCAGGCCCACAGAGGACGTGGATCAGTGGCCACACAAGGACTTGCCATCAGCTCGTCAGGGGCATGAGGGTTTTACTTTGGAGACTCAAGGGTGGCACTGGGACCCACATGACAAGCTCAGGCTCACCTCTGTGCCATGTGTCTTCCAGCACAGGCCCGGGCTGTGCTCCGGCACCTGTCCAGCCGGCCGGCCACCAGGCAGGGCTTGCACCAAGCTCCAGCTGCAGTTGTGGATGCCACAAGCCTCAGAACTGAGGGCAGCAGGCAGAGGACAGGGCACATTTAGCCTTTCTCCAGGACAGGCCTAGGGTGACCTTCAGGCCCAGGGGCCAGGTAAAAGCACCGCCTGCAGGCCCTCTTCTTCCTGCAGCCTGGGACAGGCTGCCAAGGGGACCCTGCAGCAGGACAGCAGGAGCGGTGCCTCCAGCTGCTTCTCCTGGCAGGCTCGCGGAGAGCCGGGCGATGCCAATTTGTGGCAGACGTCTGAAGAAGCTATTTCTAAAACAGCAATTACCAGAAAGGGGAACAAATTACTACTTCCTTCAGAGACTTTCACACATGGAGAATCAGGGCCCTACAAAGTAATCAGGGCAATGTGTTTGCAAAACGGCATTATTTATATTGAAATATTTCACAGAGAAAGGTCAGGAACAGAAATTGAAGGTTAGCAGGGAATAAAACACCAGGGTCACTGTATCCCTGCAAAGCCTGCAAGGGCCTTGATTACCCCGCATTAGGCACATTTGAAGACTATTACATCAACCTCGGCTGGTATCCAACATCAGATTTCTAGGAAAAATGAGCTCAGTTGTCCAAATCCAGTGGCAGAAGTGCAGAGCAGGCTGAGAGGCCCGAGCTGCAGCCCATGGAGGACCAGGCCCCACCCAGAGAAGCCACCCGTGGTGTAGGCCTGGAGGACCGCCCACTGGAGACCCAGTCCATTCTTAGACACTTTTTGACCATCATGTTTGGTTGCCAAGCAACCAACCAGAACCTCTGGAGTTCCACCCAGGATCACTGGGAATTAGTGGCTGACTTGGCCCAGGACTGGGTGAGGAGGGAAGTGGCCATCGAGCAATCTGGATTGAGAACTTGCAGCAGGACATCAGCAGGTGGCCTCTCCAAGAGGCAGGAGGAAGCAGCACCCCTTCCCTGTCCTCCTCCTTGCCCACCAGCCCCAGAGGCTCAGGGCCTCCTTTCCCCTCCAGCTCTCCATTCACCACTATCCATCTCTCTATCCATCACCATGCACCATCACCCACACTCCATCCGTCCACCACCATCCGTCTACCCCTCCACCACACACACTTGCTCCATCTGCCCATCCATCATCTGCCCTTCCAGCATCCTTCCACATCCACCCACCTGCCCTCCATCACAGACTACAAAGGTACAGTCACTAAGCATTCCAGATGGCAACGGCAAGGCGTTGAAGGGAGTGTGGGTCCTCCCCAGGCAGGGGCCGCCACGCTAAGGCGGGAGACTCACACACACACTCACACTCACACGGACTCACACTACATCCACGCAGCGTCAGGCTGACTGAGGGCTCTGGCTGCCTCACTGGGTCTGGGTACAACAGGGTGGCAAACACAGAACAGCAGGGCCAACGGGAGAGGAGTCCCGCAGAGCCCGCATTTCCATTTCTGACACCTCCAGACGCGACCTGGAGCCAGGCAAGCGTGTTTGGACAGGGCCAAGTGCCTCCAGCGTCCTGTTAGGCCCAAGGAGGCAAATTGAGTGGTGCTGCCCGTTGTGTCTGCTGTCAGCCTTTCCAGCTATTTTTAAAAACCTTTCAGGCCCTGGAATCCCTTCGCCTCTGCGATCTGCAGAAGAAATCTCTTTCAGCAGGGCCAGGCCCCCGAACCTCACAAACACCCAGGCAGGAGGGTGTCCTCGCGCCTCTGCCTTCGCGTTCAGGTGTAGGCAGAGCAAGGAGGCAGCATCCCAGGCTGCACATCCACAGGAAGCCACATGATGCATTGTTGTGGACCACGTCCCTTCCACAGTGGTGGACGGAATGTGCAGGGCCAGGCCGAGCTGGGCTCCTCGAGGGAGCCGGCTCAGGCCGGGCTGCGCCCTCCCAAGAGTGCTGGGAAAGGGATTGTTCTCACCCTTCAGGTTGGGGTGCAACGGCTGGAAAGAGCCACAGGAAGTTCTGAGCTGAGGCCGGGTGGCGGGGTACGGGGGAGGACCGCAGCCTCAAAGTCACAGCAGCTGCCAAGGACACCAGCACCAGGGCGAGCCCCCAGCCCCACCCAGCACACGGCCCCTGGATGACTTTCAGAGCAGCAAGCCAGGAGGCTGGCATGTTCTGAAGATGCCTAATAAAGCAATTGGCCCACAAGCCCATCTGGCCCCGAGCAAAGTCCCAAATGCAGAACTGTGACCAGCCTTGCCAGACCTGCTTAATGCAAAATTGGTAATGTCATTTACGAGCCTCTCCAACGCAGGCTTATGAATAAAAGAACGATGTTGGAAAACAAGCCCCGCCGATTTCTATGCATTGCAAACAGCTCCCAGCAGATCCTTCACGCACCCCTGGCTCCGCCCTTCAGCCGGCCAAGGGCTCTCTGCTCACACAGACATAGCTCCTCCAGTGCGCGGCGCTGGAAAGGCTCCCAGGTGCCAGGAGGCAGGAGGCTTGACCTCCCAAGCACTGCAGCCCCCTCCCGCCATGCTGGGGCAACACACCAGCGCCTCTGCCCAACCCCCAGCCACACCACTGCCATCGCTGCCCATCTTCCGCCTCTACTGTCCCACTAAATCAGCCGTCTGCAGACCCGTGTCCTTCCTCGGGGACGGGGTGGGGGGCGGAGACAGGGGGTCTGCAGCAGGGACCCCTCCATCCCTATGTCTGCACAGGACCCTGCTCCAGGGCCGGCCTCCAGCAGGTCTCCCAAAGGTTTTCTGCAGCACATTAAAGAAAGAACAAAGGGAAAAGGAGGAGAAGCCGACTCTGGGGATTCAGAGTGAGAAGAATCCAAGGGAGAGAGGTTTTCAAAGGCTGCCATCCACTGCCAGCACCCAGGCAGAGGTCGGAACAGACAGGGTCCTGGGCCAGCAGGACTGAGCACTCAGAGCTGCTGGACAGGCAGAATCTGGGCAGAGACACCCTGCAAGCCCTGCAGTAGAAACGCATGAAGGACCACAGTGAAAGTCCTCCAACCACCGGGGGCCTTCCCACACCCCAGCTGCCCCACCCAGGCTGGGAGGCAGGAGCAATGGCCGGCGCCCCTCCCCTCCTCCCCTCCACCACCCCAGGTCTCCTGCGTCATGGCCTCTCCTGGGCACGCGCTGGTCTATGGAGGATGACCCTCAAGCTTCCCCTGGAAACAAGGGCACTGGCTCCATTGAGTTTCTGGGTTCTCTTAGCTCCAGCCCTGGAGGTTGACCCGTCTTATGTACAAGGGTACACAGTAACAGACATTTATCACCACTGGGGGACGCAGGTCACATCAGGAGACGGTCCATGAATACTGGACTACTGGACAGTTTATGCCTGGATCCCGTCTTTTCTGCTATACAGCTCTTCAGAGAGACCGTCAGCCACCCTGGGTCCTTGCTGCCCGGGCCCAGCAGCAGCCACCCCGTTCCGTAAGATGGGCTCTCTAAAGGGCTTTGGGAAGGAGGCCAGGGTCCCCAGACGGCAGCCCTGTGAGAGCGCTGGTCCAACAAAGTGACCCCACAGTTCCAGGACTCCCAACCCGGGCTGCTCCCTGCCACAGAAGCCGACGTGTTTCCTGACCCCTGAGGTTCTTCTCGGTTCTTTGAACTTCTCCTTGAAGGACCAAAGTGTCTGTGCGTGTGGCAGGCTGGGCACCAGAAAGTCCACGTACAAGCAGACTCCCTGAAAGCCATGTCTGCAACTTTTAATGGTATTAATCTGTCACGGGGAGCCAGGGGGGGGAAACCTCGTCTGTATCCTAACTGTAATAACTACATATTGAGCAGCCAGAGACGTGATTTATTAACAATGAGATTTCACAAGTAAGCCACTATTGACAAATGGCCGCAATTTTAGGCACCCCAGATCAATACCCTTTAATCGAGTCAAATCTCAACAAATTAAATTAAAGCAAGATTCCAAAATAGCCCCAAACGAAACAAGTGTGAAGTCCCCCCCACATGGAGGCTGACATGAAGTCACTGTCAGGGGTTGGTGATTGAGAATCCAGATGGTGCTGGGCCCTGTTGCTGCGTTGACAGGCTTGAGGTTCCGTACAGCCATCCAGGACCCCTGGAAGTAAGTCCCCTGCCAACCTGTCACCACCACCCAGCATGCCCCCTCGGGAGAGCCAACGACCCGAGAACGGAAGCTGGACCTCACTCTGTGCCAGAGAGGAGCAGCAGGGGGCCTTTTATCATCTATCAAGGGGGCCAATAGCCATCGTCACCCCCCAAGTTTGCCAAGATGATAAAAACTGGCAGGGACCAAGGGCAGGAGCTCTCAGGTTAGCAGGTGTGCAGCTGGACCAGCCGGGGAGGCCTCCACCCCAGAGCCAGCTGCCAGCCCATCCTCAGGGGACGCTTTCTTCCTGGGGAGGCCAGATCCCCACCAGGCTGCAGGAAAGCCAGGGGTGTGGGACCCCGGCATGCCCACGGTTCTGCAGAAGAGCCCCTCTCATGGGGCAGACTCCATCTGCCCCCAGGTCTCATGGGAGCCCACGCCATAGATTTCCAGTATGAGTGGTGGCCCCATTGGTAGAAGCCCAGGGAACCCCAGGCAGCCTGCGGTCCCTGGTCAGCAGATAAGACATGATTCCCAGCCAGTGTCAGACTCAGGGGACAGCCCAGGGCCTGGCAGGGGGCCCAGCTGGTGGTGGGTCCTGAATCAGTGCTGGAGGAAGAGAAGGGGGCTCCCCACAGCAGCTGCACCCTGCAGAGACAGCTCTTCCCCCCGTGGGGACGGGCAGTGCACTGGGGTCAGGGCGCTGGGGCAGCCCGGCTCCACTGTGTCCCTAGGACCCCTCGCTGGGATCCGACCACCAGTGCCCCGGGGCTGGAGCCTGGGGTTTCCTGTGCCAAACCCAGTGTCCTCGTAAGTCCCCGCTCATCCTGCTCTTGTCTCTGGGACTGCAGCCCAGGGACGCACAGAGGGGAGCAGAGCTCTCCTAGATGGGAGAGGGACCCACCTTCAGCCCCGGCCTCCATGTTTTCAGGTGCTGTGTCCACCCAGAGAAGCCCAGGCCTGAACCTCCTCCAGCCTGACCTCCCTGCTAGACGAGGGGCCTCTGGCGGGGCTCCCAGGCTCCTGCCCTACCCTGTCCCCTCCCTGGGCTCATAGCTGCGCTGCTCTCCATGGGTACCTGCAAAGGACCCTAATGGTGGCACAAAACAACAGAAATTCATTCTCTCGCAGTTCCAGAGGCCACAAGCTCACACTCAAGGTGTGGGCAGGGCTTGCTCCCTCCCAGGGCTCTAGGACGGACCCTCCCGCCTCTGCAGCCCCTGGTGACTGTGGGCATCCTTGGCCTGTGGCCTCGTCATGCCCGTCTGGAGGTCCTCACACGGCTTCTCCTCTCTGTGTCGGGTCTCTCTGCCTTTTTCTTATGAAGACACCTGTCATTAGTCTTGGGGCTCATCCAGATTATACAAGATGACCTCCTCCTCTCAAGATCCTAAATGACATCTGCAAAACCCCTTTCCAAATAACTCACCTTCCCAGGGACTGGGCTGTGGGCGTCTGTGGGGAGTGGCCGTGGTCCAGCCCACTGTGTCTTCTTCTCCAAGTGCCTGTCAACACCTGCAGGATGCGAGGGTGAATGGACCAGTGGTGAGGGACACGCGGCTGCTCCCCCGGCACAGGCCATCCCCTCTGTCCCTGAGGGTCTCCACGTCCCCAGGGGCTGCCCACCCCGGGACTCGAGTCATTTCTAACTTTCAGGATTTCGATGGCCCCAGGTGACACTGAGGCTCGACTGGGAAGGGGAATGTCTGCTGCTGGGCCTCCCACGTGCCCTGGAAACCAGCCTGGAGTGGCTCTAGTAACTCTGAAATAAGACCCAACTCGAGACTCGCCCAGCCCTCTCACCTGCCGCCAGGGAGCCCAACGAGGGCAGGAGAGTGTCTCTTCACAGTTCCCGTGTGGCACCTGTCTGGTCACCAGTCAGAAGCTGACACTGTGGCACCTCAGCATGGACACAGGGGCAGAGACAGGCTGAGTCCCCACAGCTCCTGCCCAGCAGCAAAGGGACCATCTACCCAGAGCCCTGGGCTGCAGCCATTCCAGCAGCAAGGCCCAGCCACCTACCAACTGTGCCAGGGCCCCTTCCGTTGACCTGGGCTCCTGGCTCTGAACCAGCTGGCCTGGTCCTGATGTGGAGTACCAGGATGCCAGCCAGACTCCACCCTGGGAAGGCAGCTACTCAACAGGCATGATGGAGTGTGCGCGAGAGAGCGCAGTGTGCCGTGTGTGCCTGCCATGTGTGCACACCTATCCTTGGGTGCACACGTGTGCAGGCAGGTGCATGAATGTGCAGGTGTGTGTGTGTGCTGGTGTGCATTCCCTACATGTACGCAGGTGAGAGGGGGATACAGGTGTGTGCAAACACACACAGGCCCATGTCTTGCTCCTGGGTGTGCATTTGCATATTTAAGTGGGTGTAGTTAGCAAGCATCACCAAGAGACTTGTATTCTCTAGGTCTGTGATTTCCTGTCCTGTCAGGAAAGAATTACGAGCTATAAATGGAGCTGGTTAGCATAAAGGACATAAAATATTTGCTTCTAATGGGGCCTGTATGCACACAAATCTGCCTCAGGCTGCACAGGCCCCTTTAAGAAGAGGGCTGGCTCCTCAATTGCAAGTAGCAAGGGACCTCTACCTAACCTCTGCTGGGGTCTCTGGCGTCTCAGGCCCTTGGGGAGGGGACAATGAAGGGATGTGCCATGTCTGGGCGTCTGTCAGGTGCCAGATGAGGTGGCCGGCACACCTCATGCCACTGCATCCTGGGACATTCTCCTTGCTCCTCTGAGCACGAGACACAAGGCCGAGCCTGGCACAGGCCCTCCCTGAAGTCACACAGCCAGGCCCCCAGAGTGTCCAGAAACCAGGTGTCCACCCAGAGTGGGGAGAGCAGACGAGGGCGCGGGGTGTGAGGCATTGGGGGGACAGTCAACCCCAGGCCTCCCAGGGTGCTCCCCGGCTTGTCTAAGCTGCAGTCAGATGTCCAAGGGCCTGGGCCTGTCCCCCGCCTGCACAGGCTGACCTACAGCCCTCAAGCCAAGGGAGCCCCAGACTTCTGTCTGGCAGGGGTGGGGCATCCAGAGCAGGACAGGTCCTCCACCTCCCAGGGGCCACAAGGTTGCTGCAGCAGGAGGCCATGTGAAGGCTCGCCTGCCCCAGCAGAGTCGAGCAGAGGCTCTAGGGAGCTGTTGCCTGAGCCACCCAGGGCACCAGCTTCCCTACCCAGTGCCTGGGTGCCAGCAGAGTGCCTTGTATGGGGGGGGGTTCCTTTTGACAAAAAGCCCCAGATTCTCTGATCAAATATTTGGCGAGAAAAGGACGTGCTTTCAGTGAGGTGATAGAAACCCTCAGACAAAGGGGGAGAGGATGGGGGTGGGTGGTGATGATGATGATAGGTAGATACAGAAAGATGATGGATAGATGACAGGTGATTGACAGATAATACACGATGGATTAGATAGAGAGCAAGCAGATAATAGACAATATATGGTAGATAGATACTACATGATAGGTAGGTAGATTGATAGATGGTAGATAGATAGACAGATAGATAGATAGATAGATAGACAGACAGACAGGCAGGCAGGCAGCAGGCACCTTCCCAGGCCTGAGTGCCTGGGGAGCAGGGTTTCACTCTGATGAGGCACTGAAGCCAGGCTGAGGACTGTCCTCGCAGATGGATGCGTCCCTGTTTGTTCCCATTGCAGGCGTTTGGGGAGCACCCACCGTGAGCAGGCCCTGTGAGGGGCTGGGGTGCAGCACAAAGGAAAGCGGAGCAGAGCCTGGCAGTCCATAGGGAGGATCACTGTCCACACCGGACAAGAGACAGCTCCCACGGGGGCGGGAGGGAGCAGGAGACTCAGGGTTTCCTCACGGGAGTCAAAACTTACATATCGCGTATTCCTGGGATTTTGTACTTCTATTTTCCATTTGTGTTTTGACCACAGGAAGCTCAAACCTCGGAAAGGTGAAGAGTCCACTGGGCAACACACAGGTGAAGGACACCAGCTCTGCAGAGCCTCGACAGCCTCTCAGGAGCAGCTGGACAGCCAGCCACCTGTGAGGGCAGAGGAGAGCGGCGGTGCAGGCCACCAACCACAGAACAGCCGTTGGCTGGGCTGGGCGGGAGGAACGGCCCCAGCCCCCATGGTAGAAAGAAAGCTTCATTTTAAACAGAAGATGCCCCCCACCCTGCCCCTCTCCATGCATCCATACATCTGTCCACTGTCCCTCTGTCCAGCCAGCCAGCGATGCATCTGTGTGCCTGTCACCTACCTACCTATTCTCTCTGTATCGATGCATCTATCCATGCTTCTGTCTCTCCGAGCATCTTTCTGTCTGTTTGTCCACCCACATGTCCATTTATCTATTTGTCCACACGTAATAGACACACATATGCATATCTGTGTTTGCAAAAATGTGTATGACACACATCAATATTGACATCAAATGTGGAAAAGAAGCTGTGACTAGGTTCTTTGTCACATTTGGATACATGTAGACATTTCTCCACAGCAGAAAACACTTGGCCTGATTCAGTTCTGCGGAAACTGTGTACCCAACATGTCTCACAGAACCTTCCTCCAGGATAAGCGTGAACTTTCCTGAAATGACTGAGCCAGGGTTTTCTGATTAACTGAATATTCTGGACAAAAAAGAAGTTGCCCATGGAAAAGACATGACATACAATTCCAAACTCTCCAACGGGGATTGGCCCTGGAACGAGGCTTCAACTGCCCGCCTCGGGGCACTGTGGACCACAGCACCCCTTGGCTGGGTCTCTTGGCCCCAGGATGGGCGTGGCCTCTGGCTTGCCCCGGCAGTCCTGGCCCTGCTTGGAGAGCAGAAACCAGCCTTCTCTTGTTCAGGCGGAGTTACCTGAACTGACTATAGAAGACCCGCTTGGCGAGCTGGGAAGAAACTGCTTTGCACCTTAATTTCTCTTCAGAATCGTCTTTTATAAAGCATTTATCCACCTCAACCTACCAACCTCCCGCCAGCTCAGCTCCCTTCCCCCATTAACGTCCAAGTTCTTCATTATTCATCCTGCCACACGGTATCCCGACCCCTCACGTCACCTGACAGGTGGGCCTGTGGTCTCTGTCCTCTTCCTTCTCCATTTTTAAAACAAACTAGGACCTATTTTCCCAGACAAATAAGCCTGTCCCCATCCTGGACGCCGTCCCTGACTTCTTGAGTTGGCTGTGGAGCCACAGCTTCGACACAGGCAGCAATGTGCCAGGGTCTCATAGCCCACTGTGACAGTATATCTGACACCTTGGATCAGAATCCAGCCCCTGGACTTCACTGTTGACCCTAGAGAGCACCAGGAAGCGTCCACCGTTAGGCCTGGCCTCATCCTGGCATCTGGGCGCTTCCTTTGTGTTTCCAACATTAAATGTGTGGCTTGGAGGTTTAGCACATGCACTCCAGGGTCACAGAGTCTGAGGTCCACACCCCAGCTCTGCTCAAACTGGGTGACCTTGGACATCAACCATCTCCAAACCTCACCGTCCCCACCTTTGAAATGCACGTGATCACACCATGGCCAAGTGTCCTGCAGAGGTGAGCAGAGTCCTCCATGCATCCTGTTGGAGACAGAGCAACCACACAGCCCCTGAGAGATCAGGAAGGATCGGGTGGCATCACAGAGGAGGAGAAAAGCCCACGGAGCCTGGGCGCGGCGGCAGAGGAGCACGCCAAGGCGTCTCAGACCCAAACCCATCTCCTCGGATTCAGCGGTGGTTGAAATATGAAAGCCGCGTTGCCAGCAGCCGCACTCCTGGCCGACCTGCCCCAGTATTTATGGAGACATCCCACCCGTCCAGGGAGACTTACGAGCTATATAAATACCAAGGGTAATCGGCAAATTCCAAGTTGTACTAAAGGGCTGCAAATCAGCCCTTGGGCTGGGTCCCAGATACACAGAGAACGTATGATGAAGTGTGACTTTTTTAAAGTTTTGTTTGGATTTATTCCTAAAAGCTCCTTCATCCAGAGACACGGGTTTCTCAATGGCACAGATGGCCGCCCCACGGTGACTCAGAGGTGGAAAACTTGAGTAGCGTCCAAAGGGGGCCTAGATAGAGGAGGCGAGAACAGAATGATCCTAAACTCTGGCACAATTTCAGATTTGTCACCACCTGTCTGTGACTCTGGGGTGCACGCCCAGGAGCACCTGCAGGGCCCCACCCTCAGCAGCCACCTCCACCAGCCCTAAGGGCGGAGCCTGCCTAGGGCCCTGAGGTGGCCAAGCAGGCCTGGCCAGGCAGAGGACAGCTTGTAGAAGCAGCAGGCCACAGCTGGCACCACGCATGGTACAGGATGAGGAAAGGACACCCAACAGAGGGGACATCGGGTGACACACAGAGCAGGGCTCAGACCCTCAGCCAAGACAGCACTGGGGGTCAGGGCTGGAGTCCACCTCAGGCCAGATGTCTGTGCCTGGAGTGAGGGCTCTGCCCACCATGTCATCCTGGGCCTGGGCGAAGTGCTGCAGGACACCCCAGGACAGGAGCGTCCCAGGTCCCCCACAAGGTGCTCAGAGCTGGAGCTGGGGACCCGGGGCCAGCTGCCTCCTGGACTTCTGTTTTATACTCTGTAAATGGGCAGGGCCTTCCCGACCCCGTCGCCAGGCCAAGGGGAGGTCGATGAACCATTCGAGGCAATTTCCTGTTATGGCTCAGACCCAGAATGTCCCCACAGGCCTATGTGCTGGGTCCCCAGCCTGGTGCTATTGGAAGGTAGCCAGCCCTTTAGAGAAGGGGCCTAGGGAGAGGCATGCTCTGGATGACGCAGGTGTCACCTCACAGGTAATTATGGGACCCTCCTCTCTTCCTCTTTCTCTTTGGCACCCTGGCCATGCGCTAGACGTTTCCCCACACACTACCACCGTGATGCGCTGCCTCTTCACAGTCCAAAAACAACAGGGTCAACAGAGCACCGCGGAAACCTCCACAACTGTGAGCCAGAAAAAAAACTTTTCTCTTTATAAATCGATTATCTCAGGATTTTGTTATAGCAACAGAAAACTGACTGACACTTGGGCCTTTGGGAGGTGACTAGGTCATGAGGGTGGAGCATCAGGAATGAGACCACTGCCCGTATAAAAGAGGGTCCAGTCCTCCACCATGTGAGGACAGGGTGGGAGACCATCTGTGAACCAGAAAGCCAGCCCTCACCAGACTTCAAACCTACAGGCACACTGGTCTTGGTTTTTGAGAAAGCAGCACGGTCACTCTGAAGAGTTATCAGTCCTGCAGGGACCTCCATGGAAGGGAGCAAGGAAACACTGCTGTCGGTGGCACTAAAAAGGGGACTGATTGTTACTGCGCCCAAACCCAGCACATCCTGACTAATAGGCACAGACAGGGGTTCAAGTGCACACCCAGGAACTCCTGGCTTGTCCTAAAGAGGACAGGATCCTGTCTGGTGCTGGGCATCTTCAGGTCAAGCAAAAAGACCCCAAAAGAAGAGGAAAGTGACAGCGACCATTTGATGTGCTTGCCTCTGAGAGAGAGAAGGGGATTCTGAAGATCTGTCATCTAAATTGCCTGAGGAGAGAACGTTTATTAAAAGTTCTCCATAACCATTCCCCAGCTCTTTAATCACACAGAGCCTCTTTTTTCCCCCGTAACATCTTAAGCACATTTACTGCCTCCGCATAAAGGACTTGGTGCTCCTAATCATATCGATTTTACTATAATTAATTTTTAATGTATTTTCCAGGGTGTTGTGTACATACAGACCCAGATATTTTATCATATATTAACATAGCCATTTCCACTCTTAAAGTGGGTTATTAAATGAGGACTAATTTATTATTGCTTAATGTGTTACGATGTTAACCCAATTATCATCTGCGTTCTGTCGTGTACACTTTGGGATGGGGTAGTGACTAGGATTAAATTTACCAAATCGCGTCCCCAGGATGGTTGCTGAATTCTAATAACAGCTTGGCTCTCTAGCAGGCACCGCTGCTGTCACCAAGGTGGGCCTCAGAGTCCAGCAGCACCCTCTCCAGGGACTGGACACAGGGCTAACTGGGGGTCAGGGCTGGAGTCCACCTCAGGCCAGATGTCTGTGCCTGGAGTGAGGGCTCTGCCCACCATGTCATCCTGGGCCTGGGCGAAGTGCCCAGGAGAGGGCCAGCTTCTTTCCAGGACCTGATCCGCCCTTGGCTTCCATGTCCTGCACCACTGGACTCCCACTCTAGGCCTGTGTTCTCTTTGCCAAGGACCTGGTAATGGCCACTTGTGAGGAAGACCCAGGAGGCTGGTCTGATCAGACCCCACCACCTCCCCTGGCCTGTGGGGAGAACTTTCTGGTGGCCAGTGTGTGGCAGAGACACCCAGAGGAGACGCTGCTGGCCATGCCTCTCGTGACCTCCGGGCCCGCAAAGGGCAGCCTGCTGGCTCAGGCTGGGTCTCTGCCCTGTGCCTATTCATTCAGGAAACTTCCCCAAGCCTGCAGCTCTGTGCCTGGGACACCCACTGATCAAGGGGGCTCAGGGCCAGGTCTCACCTACAGAGGACGTCCAGGCTGCCCAGAGAAACCGGGAACCAGCAGCCCAGCCAGGGAGGGCAGAGCCCGGAGCAGCACTGCCCACTCACCAGGGGCCTCTGGCAGGGGACGGAGGGAGCACTCAGGGGCCTCTGACTCCAGGGCCCTTGCAGGTGGCTGGATTGGCAGGCGAGTGCGCGCAAGGGTCCCACATCCCCTCCAGAAGGTAGAAGCACTGTAAGGAGAGGACGCCATCCCGGGAGTCTGGCCCCAGTGCAGAGGGGAGCTGCCTTCCCCACCCTCCTTACTAAGAGGACCCGCTTGTCCTGTGTCACCCCTGAGGATGCCGAGCTCCACTCCCAGACGGCGCTGCTGTGACGCAGGGGAGGTGGCAGGCGAGGGACTCACTGACAAAGTCCTTGCTGGGCCTGTGTTGTCGGGGCCCTGCTGACAGGTTCCCCCCTTCCCCTCCAAGCCTGGCACTCGGCTGTCTAATTTAAGGGGCTGGGAGGGCAGCCGTGGCTCCTGCTCTCTGTACTCTTCACAGAGATGGATGGTAGCGGGGACCTCATTAAGTCAGCTCTCCCCCTTCATTAGGATGGTATCATCAGAGCCCGCAGCTTCCAGCCACCATGAAAAGGCCACCTCCCTTCTGAGCACCCAGAGTCGTGGGAGCGGGGGCTGCACCCCAGGTCCTCCGGGACCACACCTTCCCAAGGTCCGCTCTCTAGGGTGGACGGCTGGATTGCCCAGGGTGCTCATTTATGATACTGACACGGAGAGAAAGAGGAGCATGCACCACGGGGCCATGTATCTCACTCTGCGGAAGCACTTCCTCTCTTTAACTAATGAGGAGAGAGCTCACTAAATAATGCACGGCCTGGCATGGCCAACACACCACACCTCCACAGAGCACTCGTGCACGGCCAAAGGGGTGACACCTCGGTCCAGAGCACAGGTCTTCGCGGTCAGTGAGAACCGCCACCTGGACCCCGCTGCAGCCCCTGGGGGAAGCAGGGGGCAGTCTCCCGTCCGACACTGGGTAGCACACCCACCCTCTCCAATGGGGAATTCACCTGGCCCAATGCTGTGGTGGAGACAGAGGGGAAAGAGCCCTGGACAAGAACCTGATCAAGGCAGTGGAGAAGGTCAGGTCAACCTTGCATCAGCCCTGGATCCTGGACCTCAACGTGCCTGCTCCCCACACTCGGATTCCCTCCCCTGCGGCCCCTGAGCCCAGTTCCCTGCAGTCTTAGGGTCCTCCCAAGGCCATATACATAGATGTGCCCAATGCATCACACTCAAAGTGTCAGGGCACAGACCAGAGACCCCGCCCCAGACGAGCTGCCTCACCCTGTGACCCAGGTACAAACCTCCTTCCCTCTGTTTCCCCCAAATTGAAAGGGTATCAGCTGCTCTGATGTGCCTATTAGAACCTCCTGGGGAGCTAAGCATCCCAGGTGCTGTGCAGAAGGTCGCTCCAGTTGACCTCACTGCGTCCTGGGCCTGAGTCACTGCGTAGAGAGTCCGCGGATTGGCGTGTCCCACGGGTCTCAAGGGACTCCGAGACCCTGCAGGGAGGGGCCAGCCACCAGGTGGCGCTCCGGGGCGTGGAGCGGGATCCTGGTGGGGTGGTGGGGAGGGAGGACCCCCAGTGCCAAGTCGGGGCACTGCATGTGGGTGAGCCCAGCAGCCCAGAGGCCCCCCTCCTGCAGGGACGCGGGTCTGCAGCCCAGCTGCCCACCTAGTCCACCACCTCCTGGACAGGTTTCAGGCCTCTCTCCAAAGCCTCAGCAGAGCGCCTGGGTGGCGTGCTGTTCCCACTGGTCCAAACAGCCTCAGCGCCAAGACTCCAGGGGGGTGACCAGGAAAACCATTTTCCCTAATAGGGCCTTTTCCAAATCAGTACTCCTTAAACCAGCTGGAGGTGTGCCTTCGATGTTCCCCCAGAGCCACCGCACCTGCCCAGTTTGGCACACGGTGGGTAGAAGGTGACGATCCTAAGAGCTGCTTGGCTTGGTGCTCCCCGCAGGCTTTCCCAGCGGAATCCCCAGACAGACCCTGAGGGAGGCCCCAGGTGCCTCCACTGGGCAGAGGAGCAGACCAGGAAGGAAGCCCAGCAACCAGGGGCCAGGCAGCCTGACCCAGAGCTCCTGGAACCCAGGGCTCGGCTTGCTCTGCCTCTGGGAATTCCCAGTGACCTTCCCTTATCCTTCCTCCTCACAAGGAACTGGGGTGAGGGCCCCCAGGGCGCAGGATTCCCTTGGGGAGGGCCCCAAGACCTAAGTCAACTAAAGGGTTTATGCTGGTTATGGAGGGAGGGCTGTGCCTTCTGGGGACAGGTTCCTTTTTCTGCTTGACATTAGCTACGCAGGGGTGATCGGACTGCCTGGTGGCAGGAGCTAGTGAGGACGTCTGAGCTTCTCCAGAACCCACAGCAGGGGTGGCCACCAGGCTCCCAAGGAAGTATCCACAGAGCAGCTTCATGGGCCGGTGTGATGCCCTGGACTCCAGAGCACGGGTGCAGCACCCCAGGCCCAAAGCAGACAGGCAGAGGCCAGGGAGGCTGGAGGGCACGCCCACAGCCCTTCTCAGTTCCCTTTGCCAAGGTTGGGGCCACCCCTTCTCGCCTCAGCAGCCTGCGAATCTCCGTTAACCTGCCCACGTGGCGTCCAGACGCCATGCAGTCTCTCAGACTGAGCAGTGGGAAGTCCTGAGTGCATGGCCGCAGAAGGGACCTGGACCGCGAGTCACCCGGCATGAAGGGAGCCCACATTCCACAGAGCAGATTACAGGGCAGTGGCCCAGCAGAGTGCACCAGACCGCCAGCCCCTCCTTCCGGAGTCCCCGGAAGATAGGTGGCAGTTCTGCAGCCACCGGCTGCCCCCCACTTCCCTGATCTTGTAACTCGAAGCCACATTTGTGGGCTGGGGTTGTGGCTCAGTGGTAGAGCGATTGCCTGGCACGTGTGAAGCCCTGGGTTTGATCCTCAGCGCTGCATATAAATAAATAAATAAATAAATAAATAAATAAATAAATAAATAAAACAAAGATCAGTTGACAACTAAAAAATTTAAAAACAAAACAGAAAGCCAAGTTCGTCCCCTTGACCACTTAAAATCACCCCTGCCCCCGCCCAGCCCCTGCGGCCCCTGGACTGTTCTGTGAACATCTGTGCTGCGTCTTCCCATCTCAGTTTCCTTTCTCATGGTGTCCTCCAAGCTGCCGGTGTCAGCCCCGATTGGGCCTGTGCCAACATCTAGTCCTTGGGGTGGACGACGGTTCACTGTCCCTGCCACGGGCCCACTCACCACCTCTCGTGCCCATGGTAGCTGAGAGTGGGACCCTGCCCTTCAGGCAGCCATTGAACAGCATGGCCGGTCACCCAGGTGGGAGAGGGGTTGGAGTTCACTCCAGGTGTGCCCCCTTCCTGTGGCTGTGAGCCACCGCAGTGCCGCCCAGTCTCTGGAGGGTCCGGTTCCCTCCTGTTCAGGAGCAGATTGGCCCAGAAAGTGGGAGGAGGGTTCCCTGCTGGTCTTCAGCCCGGGAGCTGAACGACAGGGAGGGGAACGGGGCAGGTGGGGAACGTGGGGGCCTCAGGGTTTTCGGGGAGTGGGTGTGGGACTCTCCTAATTCTCTGCAGCTGTGGTTCAGTCCTAAACCTGCCAGCAACCCAAGCCATCTTGAAGCAGACTCATCCCCAGGGCCTCCAGGGGACAATTTTTTTCTGGACACTTTTCCATTAGGAAGTGTTCCCTGAAGGCTGGCATCAAACTCCCAGCCCCATCTGGTTCCGGATCACACTGGGTGAACGTCAGAACCCCAGAGGGCAGGGTTTGGGTTTTCCATCATATCCCCAGCTACGTCCGCCCGCATCTGAAGGCTGCACAGAGTGTGGCTCTGCTGAGATCCTTGCTGCCAACTCCATTTAGCCCAAGCAGGGGTGGTGCAGAAGGTGGGGGCAGTCAGGAGGGAGCAGATCTGCGGCCAGCTGGAGCCCGATGGAGGAGCGGGCCTGAGATTTGCCTTGAGCTTCCTTGTAATGGAGCAGCAAGTGTTGGGAAGGGATCATATGTCTATAATTGGAATTTTCATTATTTTCTCCATTAGTGGGTAATAGCTTGGAGCAATGGAAGAGGGATTTCTGCCCCAGATAGGAGTTTTCCTTCCATTTCCCGGGCAATTGATCTCTGCACAGGATGAGCTGCATGAAAACCTGGAAATCTGAGTGGGGTGCAAAATCCAGTCTCACTTGGGTGCTCATTGCTCTGGCAGGGACTGAGTCAGTGCTGAGTCGTGGGTCCCCCTCAGAACGCAGACATCCAAAGGCCACCTTTTGTTGAGGAAGCAGGATGCTGTGGGCCTCAGAGACCAGAGAGCAGAGGCACAGCTCTCCTACCACCACCGTCTATGGAGAGGCTCTTGATTTCTACTTCCATGAGAGTTATGTCCTCTTGGTAGACTCCAGCAAACCTGTGTCTGCTCTTGCTCCTTTCTCCATACATTTCCATCCAGCAGATCTGATATTTTTTAAGATTAAAATAAGACTGTTTCACTGTCACTCTGAAAATGTGAGCTAGAGGCCCTCAAGGCCCTCTGTGATCTGTCTGTTAATTCATCCCTTTCTCACTTTCTGTTCCTGTCTCTCTCTCTTTCCCTCTCAGTCTCCCTCATGAATAGATTTTTACTACGCTTCCTCCATGGGCAAATCCCCATCAAGTTGATGAGTGAAACAACTGGCAGGGTTCAATAGTCCAAGTCCAAGCTAGAAGGCCCTGAAATAGGAATCAAATCTGATTCCTAGAAAGCCCAGCTTCATCCAAATCATTGTCTCGCTCAATGTTTATTGTCCTCACACTCCACTGTGTTTTGGATTAATTTTTCATACTTCTGAAGAGAACTTTGGTAGTTCCTTCATTCAGTAGGATCTGGAGAAACTAAATTCTTTTATTCTTTTTGTAGCTGGAGATATCTTTATTTCATCCTCACTTTCAAATGATAGTTTAGCTGGGTATGGAATTTTAGATTGACAATTATTTTTCTTTAATATTTTGATTGTTTCTAGATTCTGATTTTTTTTGTGTGATGGACAATCTGCTTGAGTCTGATAATATTTTTCCTTGTGGGATTTTTTTCTTTCTCTGTGGTGTTCTACAATTTCACCTCTATGTGTCTAAACGTGAATTTAAATTGTTCTATTCTGTTCGGAAATTGGGGTATTATTTCAACCTGGAGACTTGTATCTTTTATTAGTACTGGAAAAGTTCTTGTCTCCTCAAAGACTAACATTTTCCGATTCTCATGTCTGTGAAAATGGGGTGCCCTTGACAACTGGGTTCTTTACAATGGCTGTGAGTGGTGTTCACGGCCTGTGCATGCTCAAGTTGGTTGTGATTCCTGGTGATGAGACCAGGGCAAAAGACAGGTAGAGAATTATCAAAGAAAAGGAAACAGGCAGATCACACTCCCCATCACCTGGTTGCTAACAACTCTGGGAGAGGGGAAGACCGTATTTTCCAACACAACCAATCACCCCATGGACAGCTGTCTTCCTGGGAGGAGGGGACATGAGAAGAAAGGAAATCTAAAATCTATAAAGGGTCCAGACTCCCCCACTCCCTTGGGCACCAGCTCTGGACCCCCTGCTCTCTGGAGGAGTGTCTCTGTCTTTCTGTTCTATCCTTTAAACAAAATGTTTTGTGCTTGCCTCTATGTTGTTTCTCGGGTGTTCAATCTTCAACACCAGGGGAACGAGGCCTGATCCTGATTTTCCAGATGTGTTTCAGTGGCATACTGTGTAATGGCAGTTACTATAATTACAGTCCCTGGAACACTTGAAGACCATTTGAGGAAGGGATGTGCGTCCTGTTTCTTTCCCCAGATCTTCCATTGGTGTTCCATGTTAAGGTTGAGACAGTCAGCACTTGCATAGCAAATTCAGGCTTGGAAAAACCTTAGGGATATGGCAGGGCTGTTTGCTAACTGTGCCATTCCGTTCCTAGGTGTCTTGGAAGCCCACAGGGGCAACTGTTTGTGGAAAGGATAGCTATTGTCTGCCTTCAGTTGAAAAGTGATTCTGAAGGTCAAGAAGATTTAAGAAAATCTCATGAGTTGTTGAGCTTATATTTTCATTTTTACACATGCACAGGGGTTTCATTAGACTGCCCAACTCTTTAAAAGCACTTTTTCTAATTCCAAAGTGAACATTCCAAGTCACAGGAAAACGTGGGATCTCCATTTAATTGGAAGCATTGTATTTTTCTCCAGCTCGTAAGATATTGGTGCAACTTTCCATCCATCCTGTCTCAGGTTTGACAAATGGTGGCTGTATTTTGAAGTTTCCATCCTAGCTTCCTGCCTCTTAACTTTCACCCCACATTATCCATTTTTTTTACCTTTCTGAATTATCCTCGCAGCGATCTCCTTAGGTATGCTACATGACCTGGTGTATGTGCCATGACTTTGTCTCCTACTCACTTACCTTATCTAGAGCTGTGTCGGCCTGAATAACAACTGGAAAGAGATTCTCCAGAGATTAATCGTGTCCAGGAATAGCACTGCGACAAAAACGCGAGCCACAGCCACTGGGTTTATTTGGAGAGGTTGAGGCAGGTGCCATTGTTAAAGACAGAGTGGAGAGGGCCACATGAGATGATCTCCTTGGCCCTGAGGACTAATGATGAGGACGGGCCAGCCTGAGGTCAACAGGCAGTTGCTGGGCAGGTGTCCCTGCAGAAGTATTTTTGGCCTAAGGTTGAGGTGGCCTTTGTGCAAGGCTGAGGTTCTGCTGAGTCTTTTGGCAGCTACCGTCAGCTGTCACATGTGAGAGCCCCTCCTTTGGAACTTCCTGAGGTTGTTTGTTTAGTCATTAGGGGTTGACCCAAGTGACTGCATTTCAATTCTGACAATCTTCACATTTCCCCAAGAGAACAGAAGTGCTAAGGGGGTAGGGACATTGTCTGTTCTGTTCCCATCAAGTGCAGCCTACCCCTACCCTGCACCCAGCAGGGGTTCAGTCAAGGTTGGGGCTACTGCCTGAATTGCTAAGTGCTTTCCAGGAAGACTGAGCCTTTGCAGTGGTTGTTTGTTTTATTTTTAGTGACCACATTTCCATGTTCAGACTTTCAATGGATTACTTTGTTTTTCGGCCACCCTGGTTGTGTTCATTTAACGTTTCAGTTTTTATTTCTCAATCCCTTCTTTGTATTGGAGACCACTGCTTCATTTCCTTTGTACCACAGACGCTTACGTGTTCTCCGGTGGCGTGGGGGGCTGCCCCGTAGGCTGCTTGTGCCCGTGGTGGGTTCACGTTAGCCATCAACTCTGGGTGTAGTTTGCTGGCTTTTTTAGCATTCGCCTCCAACCTGTCTTTCGAGATCCCGGTTTCCTGGCCTGTCCTGAGCGACGCTTTGTTTCCTCGTGCATTGCTTTTCTGAGCTCACCTCCATTCATTCTCTGGCTGCTGCATGGGACTGGGGGCCTCTGTGCATCACCAGCTTCCAGCACCCTCCTGCAGGGGACCCCGAGGAGCCGGGTTCCCAGCTGCCTGGCTGTCCTGTCGTCCTGCCAACGTGGCCTCACAGCTTGCAGACGCCAGGCCACCAGCAGGTGCCTGCCACAGATTTTTCCTTGGCTTCCTCATTTGGGTGGGAAATGACACCTGGGTTTCCTGGGGTCGGAGGGAGGGGACTGGCTCCAGTGCCCTGCACTCCACAGGGTGCCTTTGGCCTCCCTTACTTCCCAGGGGTGGGAGCCCCCGCTGTGCCCACCTGGGGCCAGCTGTGGCCCCCAAGTGCTTGGCCCTTTAGCCCCTTCTCTGGTCCCTGGAGAGGTCTTCCAGTTCCTATCTGAACCTGACATGTCCTTTTCCCTGCTCTGTACTCAGCAGATGGCCCCCTGCTCCCTCCTGGCCAGAGGTGCCCTGGCCTCGCCAACCTTGACTCACCCTCTTGGACCCACCTCTTGCTCTTAGCCGAGGACTCTGAGACGCAGGAGTTGCAATGCCACCATCCTCTGTTCTCAGGACCCCGAGGGACTCAGCATGGAGTGCAGTCACCCTTCACACCTGTGGGCTCCTCCAGGAAGTCCTACTTGACACCACAGAAACAATGGGCATGGGGCAGAGATGGTCCTGTGTTCAAATCCTGCTGAACCACTTCCTAGCTGGGCCACCCTGGAATGAATCATGTCCCCTCTCTAGCCCTCGGGTTAGTCTCATCCACAGGGTGACGACCCCGTATCACAGGCTGCTGAGGGCCTGTTCTGACAGTGCTCTTTGTGGGGTGCCTGGCTGTCTGTAGGGCTCCAGACCACCCCGTCTTCACGGCTCTGTGATTGACAAGCGGGGAGCGAAGGGCGGGGCATGGAGTCCTGTTACCTCTTTTGGTTAAGGGCACCTGCTGAAAGGGTCCTGGTCGGGGAGATGGGTTCATATTGAAATCCAGAGATTCACTGCAGCCTGGAGTGGGGCGTAGGGAACACGAGGAGACACAGGTGGCCCCAAGGGAAAGACCGGAAGAGAAGAGTCAGAGCCAACCGGTTTGCAGCCTGGCTTGGGAGGCAGCAAGGAAGCAGACCTGGGTCATTTATGCATCTGTGTGTTACAATCTGCCCTTGCGAATATAAATACCCACGGAGGGGGATTGACCTTGGTAATGGCTCCCAATGTCATCTTTTTAATGAAAATCAAGTGCTTCAGCAGCACTAAGTAGGAGCTTTGCTAACACATATTATCGCTGCCCTGGGAGCTGAGAACTGTGTTTAAAAGCAACCCACACCTGGGAGAACCAGATATGACTACTCAGAATCCCGGGCCCCATCAGCTTTAAAGAAAGAACTGTTTTCTGAGTTGTTTGGACTTTTGTCTCCGCCTCAGCTCTACCTCCAAGAGACGTGATGAATTAATTACACCGGGTCTGTCCTGCAGCCCCGACGTGCCCGTGTCATGCTCCCTGGAACCAGGGTTTCCTGCTCAGCCCAGCTACCCCAGAGCCCCTCAGATCACCGAGCGCCTGGGAGAGGAAGCCGAGCAGAGCCAACCCTTCCTGGCTTCCTGTGGGCCACGGATTGCTCAGGGCTTGTGCTGAGCCCACCAGGGCAAGGGACGGAGGGCCAGGTGCCAGCCGACGGGAAGCCAGTCAAGACCTCCATCAGCCGCTCTGAGGTTTATTAGAAGGGTGTCAGCTGGAGCAGGATAGATTCACCAGTTTAAAGGAAACTCCTAGGGGCCATCTTCAACGCAGGGTCCCCCCTGTCCTGGAGCACTTTCCTACAGAAACCCAAATAATGAGACTTTATTGTGTCCCAACTCAGAGGTTTCAGTTGGTTTCTTTTTTAAATTCTTCTTCTTCTTTTCTTTAAACCTCCCTTTGGGGAGAAAAAAAAATCTCTTGAGAAGTCATCAAAAGAGGAAACAGCATTTGCCTGGTGAGTAATGTACCGGGGTGGAAGTCTGGGGGACGGCAGCATTATGGGCTGGACACCCCTCCAGGTTCGTCTGGAGAAGTCCTGGCCCCAGGGCCAAAGAATGCGGTTGATTTGGAGATGGGGCCTGGACAGAGGTGGCTGAGGCCAAAAGAGGCCACTGAGGTATCCAGTGTGGGTGGCTGCTGTTCTTATAACCGAGACCAGGACACACACACACATACAGAGGCCACCATGTGAGGACCCAGGGAGAAGGCGGCATCTGCAAGCCAAGAGAGGCCTCAGAGTAGCCAGCCCGCCAGCCCTTGACCTTGCGCTCGGCCTCCTGAGCTGTGAGACAGAGAGGCACCTGCTTCGTGGGCCTTGTTGGGGTGAGCAAGTGACCAGACAGAGGAGGTTCTCCCAGCACTGGGCACAGCCTCCAGGTCGGCAGCCGGAGCCCCGGTGCCTCCACACCACCTCGGGGGCTCTGAGGACGGAGGGCACTGTGAGTCCCTTGTGTGGGCAGGGGGCCAGGGGAGCAGCCGGGCATGGCAGGCAGGCCCGGGCGATGCCCTCCTCATGGGCGGGACGGGCAGTGTGGCCACCAGAGGAGGGCACACCGGAGCCTGCAATGGATTCTCTACAAAAAAAATATTTTCCCTGAAAACGTGATTTTTCACACAAATATTGAATTTCTATGATTAAAACCACAGGAGAAATGATGTACTGTGAACATGAGTTCATTCCAGGTGGTAGATATCGATCTATGGCTTCTCTATAGCTTTCTATATTTATATCTCTTTTTAAATTTTTTTCAAAAATTTACCTTTTTAATCGAAAAATAATAATTGTGTCTATGAACAGGGGACAGCGCGGTACTCTGATCTACATGTGTGTTGTACAAAGATTCAATCAGGCTAAGGCACGTGCCCAACGCCTCGCTGATTTATCATTCTTTTTATGATAAGAAAAAAAAACCTGTTCTTTTAGCAATTTTAAGTCTGCAGTTCATCATTGCTACCAGCCGTCCCCACGCCTGCAGCCGAGGGCTGCCAGGGCTCCTCCGGGCTTTGGGAACTTTGTGGCCTACATTGGCCCCTTGGTGTTTTTGTTTTCGTTTGGGGAACTGGGAATTGAACCCAGGGTGCTTGACCACTGAGCCACATTCCCAGCCATTTTAAAACACTTTATTGGGCGACAGGGTCTTGCACCGTTGCGGAGAGCCTTGCTAAGTTGCTGGGAGCTGCCCTGGGTGCAGACCTTCCAGTTCTGAAGCACGAGGCTCTGACCAGTCACTACATTTCGTGGGACTTGGGTGTTGTCCCCGCTGGGATAGCCAGGTGTGGCTCTAGGTGCAGGTGTCACCATGGGTTGAGCTACACTCACTGTTCCTTGGAACCCTACACCTGGCCTCATTTGAATGGCTTCTCTCAATAAGAGGGTTCAGCACGTGCTCCTCGCTGGCTCTCTTTCCACCGACCTCTAAGGTCCGAGGAGCTGCCACAGGACCCAAAGAAAAAGGTATCTCTGTCTCTGTGTGATTACTCTGTGCAGCCCAGTTCCCCTGGAGTGACCCTGAGTGCTCAGTCGTGGGACGCCTCACTAAGTTGCCGAGGCTGGCTTTGAACCCGCCATCCTCCTGCCTCAGCCTCCTGAGCTGCCCCCTGGTGTTTTATCACCTGCCCTGTGCTTATCACCAGCCACACCATCACCAGAGGACATGTGGCCAGGCCTATTTCCTCTGCCTCCCACCCACTGCTGCCCCCTCCCCAGGTCCCTGTGAAATGGACGCTATACCTTGTGTTATTTCGCCCGTCAATGTTGGGACCTGGGTGACGATGTTCTAAAACGTAGCAGGGGCCTTGGCAATCCTAGCCCAAACGTTTTTTCCACGATCCAGTCATTTTGCAGACTTTCAGGCTGAGCTAATGGTCAGTTTCTCCTCCCCTGGAACATGCTTTTGATGGCTGCTAAAGGGTGACCACCAAGGGAGGAGCGTGCGACTGTCACCTCCTTGGTCCCCACCTGGCTGGCTTCTCAGAACCTTTCACAACTCTGTGGATACCATGGAATCATTGATGAACCCCGAGTATCTGTCCTGAGACGTGCCTGGCCTTGTCACTAACCTGGCTGTGGGGCTGCATTTCAGCTGGGCCTGGGGGGTCAGCACTGCAGCCCCTCACTGAACTGTCTCCAGGGGCCCCTCAGCTGCGTTCATGCCACCGTGCTGTCCTCATCCGGGCAGCACTCACTCGTTCATCCTGCCAGTGTTGACTGAGCACCTAGCAGGTGCCAAGTTCACACCGGGCGGTGAGGGACGGCCTGTCTTTGCCTGACACAGTTCCGTGCCAGCAGAGTGGAGAGGGACATGAGTGTCTGGGGCTGGGCACGCTCACCTAAGGCCAAAGTCTCTAGTCCAGGATGTGGTCTTGCTGGGACCTACAGGGAGAAGGGATAGGTGACTGTTGTGTGGGGAGTGAACCCCTTGGGGGCAGCGGAATGGTGGAATGTTCTGGGCCTGAGGCTCTGGGCGAGGTTTCAGGGCCCCACATGCCCCCAGATCCTTCTGCCTGAGAACAGAGCCTGAAGGGCCTTTAGGAATTATTTAGTTCCAAAGTTTTCAAAAGAAACCTCCTTCAGGAGACAGAACATATTTCAAAAAATAAAACGAAAAGAGCCGTTCGGGCTGGAGCTGTGGGTGAGGAAAGGGAAGCAGCCCGGCCTGACCCAGGGGGTGAAGGGCACCAACCGCCATTGCTGGCTTTCAGGATGCAGGGAGGGTGGTGATCCAGGGGACACAGGTGCCCCAGGGGGTGGCAGGACCACACTGAGGGCAGGAGTGGGAGTGGGGGGCAGACCCCGCTCCCCCGGCCCTGGGCTCCTCAGCTGAAGCCTCCCATCTCTGACCTTGCTGAGGTCAGGAGGAGGGACTGGGCTTCCTGTGACCGTCAGCCCTCCCCTCCCAGCTCAGGGTGGGGGGACGCAGAGACAGAGCTTGCACAGCTGCTGGGGCTGGAAGGCGGGCGACGGCCGTCACCATCTCCTCCCTCCTCTGTCCGAGACCTCAGATGCACCGACCAGCAGCCCTGCGGCCTCTCGGTGCCCTCGGCTATGAGCCCGGCTGGGTGGGCCGCTCTCTGCCACCCCGGCCCCGCAGCTGCAGGGTACTGGACGCCAGCCTTGCTGAGAGAGCAGATCCAGCAGTCCTTGCCACACACCCTCCACACACAGTGACCCCATGTGTGTCCAGCAGAGGAAAGAGCAGGAGCCTGGGGACCGGCAGGGCCAGCCCAGTGGCCTTGGGAACAGCAAGGAGGCCCTGGTGGCCGGGGCAGTGGAGGGGCAGCAAGAGCCCAGGGCGCGATGGGCTCGCGTGGCGTTGGGCCCTGCGAGCTCTTGTTACAGCTCTGGCCTTTGCTGAGCGAGAATTGAGAGGCCCTGGGAGGCCGTGGGAGTTTGGAGCCAGAAGGGACGGGGACAACTCGGTCGAGTCCACGGTGCAGCAGACGAACCGTGGAGCAGGGCTCCTGGGGGCCGCCATCGGCTGCTCTCACAACATCCCAGAGACAAGTGACTTGAAACACAGAATTCATGGCTCACAGTCACGGGGGCTGGAAGACCCGCTGCCCACCAGGCCTCTCCTCGTGGGGGCCTTCTATGTCCTGTGGGCCTCCCTCGGGCCTCCTGTAAGGGCTGCACCCTCAGGCCTCTGTCACCTCCTGCCTCACAGCACTCCGTGGGGTGACGATTGCACCATACAAACTGAAGGGAGGGGCCGGTCAGGCCACAGCACCAGGCGAGGATGTGGCTGGACGGGGAGGCTCTGGGTGGTGGGAGAGGAGGGAGCCGTGGGAGGTGAGGTGGAGCCAGGGGTGGGCAGACACGGGCTCCTCCACCTCTACAGGGTTCCGGGGCAGGTGCCGCTTCCTGGGGCAGGGGGTGCCCCCCCAAGCAGCGGTGCCAAGGACGTGGACAGGGACGCGTTGGGCTACAGACACCCGAGAACACGGCCCGCGGTGGTCCTGCTGCTAAAGAGGAGCAGAGGAAGACTGTGGGAACCGCCGGAGGACCCAGAAGAACTGGGCGGCCATTAACTGGATGGAGGACAGTCCATCGATAAACATTAGAGCCCTAAAGCAGAAGATGCTGTTGACCTTGTGATTCCACTTAAGGGGATTTATTGTCAGGGAATAATCATAAACCAGGGAGAATATTTCAAATATGGCTCATTAAAGTGTTGTTTACAATAAAAAATGGTAAGTGGGCCACTCATCCCGCAGCACAGGTCTGCACGTGGCCGGTAGGATCTGTGGCCCGAAGGCAGACAGCAGCCATTCCAGGCCCACTCCTCCAGCCCATCTCCCACTAAGACGAGAGACAGCAGGTGACCTGTTCGTAACGGGAGCCGTGAGGAGATGCATGCTCAGGGGTTCATTTCCCAGTATAAGGTCAGGTGGAATAAGGGCATCATTGACAATATCCCTTTGCCATTTTCTCTGCCGTGGGCAAAAATGCATTGTCTGGAGCTTTGGCAGTGATCTTAAGGTCATGAGGCAACAAATTTGAGGAGAAAACGATAAACAGCATTCTAAGGAAGGCAGAGTGGGCGCTGAGAGACCGCAGGCCTTTGTTGGAATGACAACAGCAGAGCCTCCAGCCGCTGCCTGCCCCCAGAGTGCTCATTGGAGGAGAGAAGGAATCGCTGTTCTCCATCCCCTGTGGGCCGTCATCTCCGATATGTGTCCATTTCCTTGCCACCGCTCACCCTGAGCTGGCTCTCCCTAGGTCCCGGGAAGCAGACTCGCCGGGGAACTGAGGGCCCGAGCTCGGGGGAGAATCCATGGCGCTCAGGAGCACCGAGCAGGGCACACCTGGGCCGGCAGGGGGATGGCCCAAGGCGACCCCACACGTCGAGTGCCGGGCTGAGGAGCCCGGGGAAAGCTGAGGGGCTCTTCCGCAGCCGTGCAAACTGCACAGCCTCCCGGCATCCCGAGTGGGCCGCATCCTGGGCCTCACTGCCACGGGCTGAGGGCACTGGTATTGCCCCGTCTCACAGGCCAAGGCCAGGGTGTTTCCCAGGTCACAGACGTGGAAGAAGGGAGCCAGGCTCAGCCCAGGAGCCTCCCTCCTGCCCTCCCTCCCTCCCAGGCCCTGTTCCCTGGAAGCCCTAGAAGACCCTGGACTTGAGCACAGTCCCTCAAGATCTCCTCTGGGCAGCCAGAGCTCTGCACCCAGCAGGACAGGCGGGATGCACTAGAGTCTTCTCATGGACACTCTAACCTGAAGACCAACCGACCCCCAGCACACAGGGCAGGACCTGGTGGTAGCAGAGGGGCCAAACTGCCTGCCTACCCTGCCAGTGCCTTGCTCTGAGCCAGGCATACAGTAGGTGCCCACTACATGCACACAAGGACCTTGCAGTTCGTCACAAATGGCTTATGACTGTTAACATGAGTCCCAAGGACACCCGTGGAGGGTTCAAGTCATAGATGTCACATACGACTTACGGAATCAGAGGGAATATCATCCAGCCATAAAATGCTACTTTCAAGGAACATTGTAACACATGCAAACCATAGTTTCTCGATATGTTCGATCACAGTAACATCAAGATCTAGACCTAGTGCTCGCTTCGGCAGCACATATACTAAAATTGGAACGATACAGAGAAGATTAGCATGGCCCCTGTGCAAGGATGACACGCAAATTCGTGAAGCATTCCATATTTTTCAAAGATGTTGTGTCCACCGAGAACTAAAAAATAAATATTAAAAATTCTCTCTCTCTCTCTCTCTCTCTCTCTCTCTCTCTCTCTCTCTCTCTCTCCTCTCTCACTCTCTTTAAAAAAAAAAAAAAAAAAAAAAAAAAGATCTAGACCTACTTCTGTAGTATCGTCTCACCCCGCGCTATTGAGCCGTGATAGGTAGAGGGAGGAAGAAGAGATAAGGAAGAGACTAGCTGTCCTGGGAGACGGGATCAAGGGCGATTTTGATCCTGTTCTTCATGCTCCTCTGTGTTTTGTGCCTTTCTCACCACGAGCGCAGAGCACTTTGGGGGTACGGGGAACAGTTTCTGTAACTGTCAGGGGCATGATGGCTGCGGCCACCTGTCCTGCTCCCTCTCCCAGGCTGCAGGGCAGGTGGGCATCCGGACTCCGAGGAGGTGCAGCTGGCAGAAGGGTGCTGTTGCCACATACGCTCTGGGTGTTCGGAATCCGGAGCTGCTCCTCGGGACCTGACGCTTCAAAGCACAATTTTAATTGAAATGGTAATGATGAGATTTCTTCTCCTGGAAGGCGGCAGAGGCCTGTGCACTGCAAATCCTGCAGCCCCATCTGGAGGGCGCCCTGCAGGACGGTCTGGATGCACATCTGCAGTCCCTGTCCCCGGCCTCTGGCTCCTGTCTGTGGACACTTGGCTGGCAGCAGACAGCCTGGCCTGGCACCATATCCTGGGCCCCACAGCAGGGTGTTGTCAAGCGCTGCACAGAGGTCACCCTGCCTCTGAACCAGCACGAGAGCTGCTCTGGGCAACCCGCAGCTGCAGCCTCCTGAAACTCAGCAGCAGGGTTTCAAGGTGGGCGTGGGGGGCAGGGTGCTCTTGCCCTTAGCCCCGCAGAGAAACCTGTGGTCTGTGCCACCCCTGAGGGGACTCAGGTCAGGGCTGCAGAGACCCTCAGGGCCAGAGGGCCCTGAGCACCACCCCTCTACCTCTGGGGCCTCCACTGCAGGAGGCTGGCCAGAGTGCAGAGCAGGGAAGCCCAGGGGAGGCTAATGGGAGGACCATGGACAGTGACCTGCCAGCCTAGTGGTGGTGGGAGAAGGGTTGGAGGGGGTGGAGACGGCTGAATCCAGGGCAGTGGGGAGGGTGCACCACAGAGGAGCAGGCTGCAGGAAGCTGGAGGTCATGAACTTCAGGTAGGACCCGTCAGCGCAGGAGCAGTGGCCGCCTGCGCTGATGAAGCTGGCAGAGAGGAAGAGCTGGAGGGGTCGCCGGAGCAGCGCCTGAGTCAAGAGCACTAGGGGAGTTGGTGTGTGTGAAGAGGGGGGTAGGGGAAAGGACCCGGGTCACGGGCAGGCCAAGCTCAGGGTGCGTGGCCAGGGATCAAGTGACACCTGACGCACTGCAGATCCTGACGAGGCTGGAGATTTTGGCACCTGAGTCCTGGTTGGAGAGCAAATGCCTCAACGTTACGGGAGACGCTGCGGTTATGGGAGCTAAGCTCCAGGGTCTCTCTGGTGGCAGGAGTGGTGGCAGGAGTGTGTTCCGTTGCAGGTCAGAGACCACCCTAAACCCAGTGGCCTAAAACAGTGCATCATCAGCCCTCAAGTGCCAGGAGCAACTGTCTCAGCTGGGCCATCCTTACTTGGGTCACCCAGGTGACAAGATGGACATCCAAGGGCCTCACTGTGTGATTGGCAGCTGGCGTGGCTGGCTGGTGGGCGTTCAGTTGGGGCTGGGACTGATGTTCAGATGCTTGGCCTTTCCATGTGCCTTGGGCCACTCATGGAGTCATGTCTTGACCCCAAGAAGCCCCCAAAGAGGACATCAGTAGATCCAATTAAAGCTTCTGGGCCTTTGCTGGCCAAGCCCCAAAAGCCCCAGAGCATCACTCTGCTTTAGCCAACCTTTTACTGCTGTGACCAAAAGACCTGACAAGAACAATTAGAGGAGGAAACGTTTATTTGGGGACTCGTGGTTTCAAAGGACCCAGTCCACAGACGGCCCACTCCAGGGCTCCGGGCCCAGGGTAAGGCAGAACATCAGGGCAGAAGGGTGTGGCAGAAAGTGGCTCAGCACATGGCCCCCAGGAGGCAGGGAGACTAAGCCCAGCTCAAAACATAATCCCCAAAGGCAGCCCCCAGTGACCCACCCCTCCAGCCACACCCCACCTGCCCATCACCATCCAGTTGATCCACTCAACTGGATTAATCCACTGATTAGCTTAAGTCTCTATAACCCAATCATTTGACCTCTAAACTTTCTCCCTCTTCTCACACAGGCGCTTTCAGGGGACACCTCATACCTGAACCATGACACATTCCTACCATTTTCTATAGGTCAAACCAGTCGCTGTGACCACCCCAGAATCAAGGGCAAGTGTGGATTAGACTCCACTTAATGAGAGGACCAGGGAGGAAGGAATGGGCAGGGACCATCTTTGGAGACTAGATGTTTTTCCTCTTACCCTCCCCACGGGAGCTGAGAGCCAGGTGCTGGGTGACGGTGCCCTTAATGTTCTTGGCAGGTACCTGAGATGGTGCATCAGGATGCGTTTAAATATTTCTGAGTTCTTGACAAAGCACCACATTATTAACCTACCTTGAGGCCATTTCTTACTCTTCTGCAAGGCATAAAAAGTGCTCATCTCTCTGCAGCCACACCTTATTAACTGAGGCAAAATAAACCAGTTGGCACTTTTAACACTCGGCCTGGGAATCTCCTATGCCAACTCCCTCAGTTCATTAGGCGGATTTTCTGTTTCTCGGATGACATGCTGCCAACTTTCCAGAGTTTGACGGTGGCCTCCTTCTCTGCAGCCTGATAACACCTCCCTTGCTGTCCTTCAAGCCTTCCCTAATGGGCCTTTGTGGTCTCTCCGGCTTCTGCCTGCTGCTCAGTCCAAAGGCTAAAGCTAAGTGATTTAGGCTTTGATGCCACAGCCCTCCTCTTCCAGGTGCCCATTACCCATGCCCAAACCATACGAAAATTTAGTGGTTTCAAAAATAGTCATTATTATCTCTCAAGTTTCTGTGGGCTTGAGGGCCTAACTGGATGGATCTTGCTTGTGGCTGCCCATATATTAATAGTTAGATAGCAACTGAGATTGATATCAGCTGACAGTTTCACTGCTTTGGAGGCCCAAGAGAGCCACTTACCTGGTGGGCAGTTGATGAGAGCTAACCAGGAGCTTGATGGGTGTGTCCTCACTCGGCCTCTCCAAGGGGCTCAAGCTTCTCGCAGAATGACATCTGGGTTCTCAGAAGAAGCATCCCACCACCTACTGGTGGAGCAAATCACCAGGACCAGCCAAAACTCATGGGAAGGGAACTGGACTTTGCTCTTGACGTAGGAGTTGCATGCTCAGAGCGAAGGGATGCTCATCTGCAGAGACCCAACCCCAGGTAGGATGGACAAGACGGAGGACCTGGGAGGCCAGAGAGTTGGAAGGGATGTCTACATGGATACGGAATACACTGAATGGTGAAAGCTGACATGTTGGAGGGAGCACGGATCCCCCCGAGGATCAGTGGAGGAGCTCAGGGGTAAAGATGCCCCTAACAGATGGGAGATGGCAGAGGAATGTCAAAGCTGGGGTCTGAATGGAAGAGAAAGGAGGGATGATCAGGAGGAGCAATAGGAGTCAGGAGAATGGCAGAGGAAAGAGTCCGCTCAGGGGAGGTGCCAGGAAGGATACCCTGCTGTGACCCTTCCAGAGTCAATACATTCAACTAGAGCCCACAGGAGGAAGATCACCGACTTTACTGGACAGTTACAACCAGACTTTCAAAAGGCAACAAGAATTTTGAAAGCAGCATTGGCTCATCCCATACAAGGGAGTTTAGTGAGATTATCAGAAGGGTTCACATCAGAAACGGGAGGCTGGAAGGGCAATGTATTCAAAGAGGTCAAAGGGAAAAACTGTCAACCAGAATCCTTCTGAACCAGGCACCGTGGCCATGCACACCCATGATCCCAGGGACTCCAGAGGCTGAGGCAGGAGGATCCCAAGTTTGGAGCCAGTCTCAGCAACCTTAGCGAGACTGTCTCAAAATAAGAACTAAACAGGGCTGGGGATGTAGCTCAGTGGTAAAGCACTCCTGGGTTCAATCTTCAGTACCACAAAATAAAAAAAAAAAAAAAAGGAACCTTCTCTGGCAAAACCGTACTTCAGAAATGAAGAAGAAATTAAGACATTCTCAGCTAAACAAAAGCAAAGGAAGTTTGTTATACTAGATCGGACCCACAGCATATGCTCAAAGGAGCCATGTAAGATAAAATGAAAAGACACTAGGCAGTACCTGAAGCAATATGGAGAAATAAAGAGCCCAACAGAGAAAACTTCATGTGCAATTATAAAGGATGGTATTGTTGTAACAATGTCATAGAGCTAGACTTTTAATTTTCTACATAATTTAAGAGACCAATCAATTTTTTAAAAAGTGCTCGTCTAAAAGCTATTACTTTTGTAACTTTAGTTTGCAACTCCACATTCTGTTTTGTACAAAATTTAAGAGATTGAAGCATTTAAGAGGAATAGTAATTTACGTTGGGGGACATGAAATGTCTAAAGATATAATTTGGTGACATCAACAACCAAAAGAGGTAGGGATGGAGCTGTAAAGGGAGAGTGATTTTTGCATGAATTGAAATTAAAGTAGAATAAGTTCCAATGACAGTTGTATAACTTTGAGACGTAGAATGTAATAGCTAGTAGCCACAAAGAAAGGAGTTGTAGGGTGTATATAAGGAAATGAGAAAGGAATTTAAACTTATCCCTGCAAAAAAAAAAAAATCAACACAAAAGATAATAAGGAGAAAAAAAAAGACATATAGAAAACAAACATCAGAAGTCCTTCTTTACCATTAATTACTTTAAATGTAAATGAATTAAACTCGTAGATTCCAACATGGCGACGGGCGCGGAGAGATCAAGTCTCTGACCTCTTCAGCTGTGCAGGCATAGGGAGTCGTAAACAACCTAAATCTGTTTGCTCAGGATCACTAGGCAATGCTGAGCTGACGTGGATCTGGGGCCAACAGTCTGGGCCTCTCAGAACACACTCTGAGCCCGGATCGGCTGAATTCAAGCTCCCGTTCGCCTGCTTCCCGCAGACAAACAGCTGTGACTCAGCACTAATCCATCCGGCTGAAACAACTGGTCGGCCCTTCTCATCCTACGGAGGTAAATGCCCACCTAGCCTTCATAGATAGTGGCCACAGGTTTGAAACGGGGCTTGGGAGAGACAGTAAGGACCCACCCGTTGCATTGGTCGCCCGGCAAAGGGAAATGAACTGTCGCCATTTGCAAGAGACACCACTATGGCAGAGAACTGACGTCATCAGACTGCAGCGGAGGAGATAACTTCATTGAAACCTGCGGCTACAGGTGTGTAATCCCCTAGCCTTCCCTCTCCACACATTGGGGAAACCTTAAGGGCCCCTCCCAGCTCTCCCGTAAGGGCCCCTCCCAGCTCTCCCGTGAGCGCCACAGCCAGCCCGAGGGAATCAGAGGTGGCGCGGGACCCGCGGCGCGGAACTACCGCTCCCACCAGGGCTGACTGCTGAGGCCTCTTGCACCAGCTACCGGGGGCGTGGCTACCGGAGGGCAAGTAAAATTCGCTGAGGATTCTCAGCCCCAAGCTCTACAAACTTAGGGTCTGAGGGAATGGCAAACTGGAAGAGTGTGCCCAGTCGTTCATGATAACAGGGCTCCCGGGAGCAGCAGACCTGGCGTGTAGCCAGTATTGTGGTGAGCGGCACCCGTGAGAGGGGCCTGGCTAGAGGAAAAGTGGGAAGTGACTAGACACAAGAGGAGGCCCTAGGCACTCAGGATTGGAGACTCGCCCAGTCTGGGAGGAAGAACTGCTGCACAGTGATTGGTTCCCGTGTATTGACAGGAGAAACTTGACCTGGTGGGCACAGCTCCATCTACTGGAAGAGAAGTTAATCAAACTCTAAGACGGCATTTATTAGGTTTTTTTTCTTTTTTTCTTTTCCCTTTTTTTTTTGATTTGGGTTTTTCTTTCATTTTCATTTTTGTTTCTTGTTTTTTTAATTTTTTTTACAATTTTTTTAAAATTTTTTTTCTTCTAATTTTAATTTTAATTTTTTTTTAATTTTTTTTTCTTTTTTTATTTCCTATTTTTTTCTTCTTTTGTCTTTTCATTTCCCTTATCCCCCCTTCCTTGATTTCTACCTGCTTACTCTCATTCTCTTTAGTGACTTCTTCCCTTCCCTTCTAATACCTTTCCTCCCAAGCATCAAATAAATTTATAGGAGTAAACAGTAACTCAGCAGTCAAACAGAACAAGAAGTAACATGAGCAGCTTCAAAAAGCAAGGAAGAAAAGGAGTACAAACAATGCAGGACAGCCTAAATATTCAGGAGGACCTAGAGTCATCAGATAATGGTCATATAAAGAACTCAAGGAACACCTTAGACAGATGGAATGGAACCTTAAAGAGGATACAAGACAGCAAATTCAAGCAGCAAAAGAACACATTGAGAATGAATTACATAAACAGATAAAAGAAGAAGTTAAGCATCTTTATCAGGAGATAGAGATTATAAAAAATAATCAAACAATAATTCTAGAAATGAAGGAAACGATAAACCAAATTAAAAACTCAATTGAGAGTATCACTAACAGAGTGGAGCAAGTAGAAGCCAGAACGTCAGATAATGAAGACAAAATATATCATCTTGAAAAGAGTCTAGCCAACTCAGAAAGGCTGGTAAAAAATCATGAGAAAAACATCCAAGAGTTATGGGATAACATAAAAAAACCAAACTTACGAGTCATCGGGATAGAAGAAGGTACAGAGCTTCAAACCAAGGGAATGAGTAACCTGCTGAATGAAATAATTACAGAAAACTTTCCAGAAATAAAAAAGGAAACAGATATACAAATTGAAGATGCATACAGGACACCGAGCACACAAAATCACAGTAGACCAACGCCAAGACACATTGTTATGAAGATATCCAATATACAGAACAAAGAGAAAATATTAAGAGCTACAAGAGCAAGGAGACAGATTACATTCAGGGGTAAACCAATAAGGTTAACAACGGATTTTTCATCACAGACACTGAAAGCAAGAAGGTCATGGAACAATGTATTTCAAACACTGAAAGACAATGGATGCCAACCAAGAATTCTGTATCCAGCAAAATTAAGCTTCAGGTATGACAACGAAATAAAAATCTTTCATGATAAACAAAAGTTAAAAGAATTTGCAGCCAGAAAACCAGCATTGCAAAGCATTTTGAGCAAAACACTACACGAGGAAGAAATGAAAAACAATAACCAAAACCATCAGTGGGAAGTGCCTCAGTAAAGACAGAGGGTGAGGGGAAAGATAATCATGGAGAAACAAACTAAATTTTTTTTAAAAAAAGGATAAACAATCAAACATGGATTGAGGTACAAACCATATATCAATAGTAACTCTGAATGTTAATGGCTTAAACTCTCCAATAAAGCGACATAGGCTGGTATCATGGATTAAAAAAACAAATCCAACAATATGCTGCCTCCAGGAGACACATCTGATTGGAAAAGACATACACAGGCTGAAGGTGAAAGGATGGGAAAAAATATACCACGCACACGGTCCTCGTAAGCAAGCAGGGGTGGCCATCCTCATAGCGAATAAAATCGACTTCAAGACTAAGTTAATCAAAAGGGATAAAGAAGGTCATTATATACTGTTAAAATGAACCATTCACCAACAAGACATAACAATTATCAATATTTATGCACCAAATAATGGTGCTGCGACATTCATAAAACAAATTCTCCTCAAGTTCAAGAATCAAATAGACCACAACACAATAATTATGGGTGACTTCAACACACCTCTCTCACCATTGGACAGATCCTCCAAACAAAAGTTGAATAAAGAAACTATAGAACTCAATATCACAATCAATAACCTAGACTTAACTGACATATATAGAATATATCAACCATCATCAAATGGATATACATTTTTCTCAGCAGCACATGGATCCTTCTCAAAAATAGACCATATATTATGCCATAGGGCAACCCTCAGTAAATATAAAGGGGTGGAGATAATACCATGCATTTTATCTGATCATAATGGAATGAAACTGGAAATCAATGATAAAAGAAGGAAGGAAAAATCCTACATCACATGGAAAATGAACAATATGTTACTGAATGATCAATGGGAAAAGGAGGAAATCAAAAAATTCTTAGAGATAAATGAAAATACAGACACAACATATCAGAATCTATGGGACACAATGAAAGCAGTTTTAAGAGGAAAATTCATTGCCTGGTGGTCATTCCTCAAAAAAAGAAAAAACCAACAAATAAATGAGCTCACACTTCATCTCAAAGCCCTAGAAAAGGAAGAGCAAAACAACAGCAAATGTAGCAGAAGGCAAGAAATAATTAAAATCAGAGCAGAAATCAATGAAATTGAAACAAAAGAAACTATTGAAAAAATTAACAAAACTAAAAGTTGGTTCTTCGAAAAAATAAATAAGATCGACAGACCTTTAGCCATGCTAACGAAGAGAAGAAGAGAGAGAACTCAAATTACTAACATATGGGATGAAGAAGGCAAAATCACAACAGATGCTACAGAAATACAGAAGACAATTAGAAATTATTTTGAAAACCTATATTCCAATAAAATAGAAGATAGTGAAGACATCGATAAATTTCTTAAGTCATATGATTTGCCCAGACTGAGTCAGGAGGATACACACAATTTGAACAGACCAATATCAATGGATGAAATTGAAGAAGCCATCAAAAGACTACCAACCAAGAAAAGCCCAGGACCGGATGGGTATACAGCGGAGTTTTACAAAACCTTTAAAGAAGAATTAATACCAATACTTTTCAAGTTATTTCAGGAAATAGAAAAAGAGGGAGCTCTTCCAAATTCATTCTATGAGGCCAACATCACCCTGATCCCAAAACCAGACAAAGACACCTCAAAGAAAGAAAACTACAGACCAATATCTCTAATAAACCTAGATGCAAAAATCCTCAATAAAATTCTGGCAAATCGAATACAAAAACACATCAAAAAAATTGTGCACCATGATCAAGTAGGATTCATCCCTGGGATGCAAGGATGGTTCAATATACGGAAATCAATAAATGTTATTCACCACATCAATAGACTTAAAGATAAGAACCATATGATCATCTCGATAGACGCAGAGAAAGCATTCGACAAAGTACAGCATCCCTTTATGTTCAAAACATTAGAAAAACTGGGGATAACAGGACCTTACCTTGACATTGTAAAAGCTATCTATGCTAAGCCTCAGGCTAGTATCATTCTGAATAGACAAAAGTTGAAGGCATTCCCTCTAAAATCTGGAACAAGACAGGGATGCCCTCTATCTCCACTTCTATTCAATATAGTTCTCGAAACACTGGCCAGAGCAATTAGACAGACGAAAGAAATTAAAGGCATAAAAATTGGAAAAGAAGAACTTAAATTATCACTATTTGCAGATGACATGATTCTATACCTAGAAGACCCAAAAGGGTCTACAAAGAAACTACTAGAACTAATAAATGAATTCAGCAAAGTGGCAGGATATAAAATCAACACGCATAAATCAAAGGCATTTCTGTATATCAGCGACAAAACTTCTGAAACGGAAATGAGGAAAAACACTCCATTCACAATATCCTCAAAAAAATAAAATACTTGGGAATCAACCTAACAAAAGAGGTGAAAGACTTATACAATGAAAACTACATAACCCTAAAGAGAGAAGTAGAAGAAGATCTTAGAAGATGGAAAAATATACCCTGTTCATGGATAGGCAGAACTAACATTATCAAAATGGCGATATTACCAAAAGTTCTCTATAGGTTTAATGCAATGCCAATCAAAATCCCAACAGCAGTTCTTGTAGAAATAGATAAAGCAATCATGAAATTCATATGGAAAAATAAAAGACCCAGAATAGCAAAAGCAACTCTAAGCAGGAAGTGTGAATCAGGTGGCATAGCGATACCAGATTTCAAACTATATTACAGAGCAATAGTGACAAAAACAGCATGGTACTGGTACCAAAACAGGCGGGTGGACCAATGGTATAGAATAGAGGACACAGAGACTAATCCACAAAGTTACAACTATCTTATATTTGATAAAGGGGCTAAAAGCATGCAATGGAGGAAGGATAGCATCTTCAACAAATGGTGTTGGGAAAACTGGAAATCCATATGCAACAAAATGAAACTGAATCCCTTTCTCTCGCCATGCACAAAAGTTAACTCAAAATGGATCAAGGAGCTTGATATCAAATCAGAGACTCTGCGTCTGATAGAAGAAAAAGTTGGCTCCAATCTACATATTGTGGGGTCGGGCTCCAAATTCCTTAATAGGACACCCATAGCACAAGAGTTAATAACAAGAATCAACAAATGGGACTTAATTAAACTTAAAAGTTTTTTCTCAGCAAGAGAAACAATAAGAGAGGTAAATAGGGAGCCTACATCCTGGGAACAAATTTTTACTCCTCACACTTCAGATAGAGCCCTAATATCCAGAGTATACAAAGAATTCAAAAAATTAGACAATAAGATAACAAATAACCCAATCAACAAATGGGCCAAGGACCTGAACAGACACATCTCAGAGGAGGATATACAATCAATCAACAAGTACATGAAAAAATGCTCTCCATCTCTAGCAGTCAGAGAAATGCAAATCAAAACCACCCTAAGATACCATCTCACTCCAGTAAGATTGGCAGCCACTATGAAGTCAAACAACAACAAGTGCTGGCGAGGATGTGGAGAAAAGGGTACACTTGTACATTGCTGGTGGGACTGCAAATTGGTGCGGCCAATTTGGAAAGCAGTTTGGAGATTCCTGGGAAAGCTGGGAATGGAACCACCATTTGACCCTGCTATTGCCCTTCTCGGACTATTCCCTGAAGACCTTAAAAGAGCATGCTACAGGGATACTGCCACATCGATGTTCATAGCAGCACAATTCACAATAGCTAGACTGTGGAACCAACCCAGATGCCCTTCAATAGATGAATGGATAAAAAAAAATGTGGCATCTATACACAATGGAGTACTATTCAGCAATAAAAAATGACAAAATCATAGAATTTGCAGGGAAATGGATGGCACTAGAGCAGATTATGCTTAGTGAAGCTAGCCAATCCCTAAAAAACAAATACCAAATGTCTTCTTTGATATAATGAGAGCAACTATGAACAGAGCAGGGAGGAAGAGTAGGAAGAAAAGAGTAACATTAAACAGAGACATGAGATGGGAGGGAAAGGGAGAGAAAAGGGAAATTGCATGGAAATGAAGGGAGACCCTCATTGCTATACAAAATTACATATAAGAGGTTGTGAGGGGAATGGGAAAATAAACAAGGAGAGAAATGAATTACAGTAGATGGGGTAGAGAGAGAAGATGGGAGGGGAGGGGAGGGGGGATAGCAGGGGATAGGAAAGGTAGCAGAATACAACAATTACTAATAGGGCATTATGTAAAATTGTGGATGTGTAACCGACGTGATTCTGCAATCTGCATTTGGGGTAAAATTGGGGGTTCATAACCCACTTCAATCTAATGTATGAAATATGATATGTCAAGAGCTTTGTAATGTTGTGAACAACCAATAAAAAAAAATGAATTAAACTCCCCAATCAAAAGACAGAGATTAAGAGGACGGTTAAAAGTACATGATTCAACTCTCTGCTACCCCCAGGAGATTTATGTTAGACCCAAAGACAAAAGTCGGTGGGAAATGAAAAGATGGGAAAAGACACTCCAGGCAAGCAGAACGTGGAGAGGAGGATTGGCTGTCTATCCGACAAAATTTATATTCAATTTTAAAAATAACCAGAGACGTGGAGGGATATCAGGTATTAATAAAAGTTTCCATATAGCAATGAGGTGTGACTATTTTAAACATTTGCATACCAAATTAAAAAAAATCAAGATATGTGAAGTGAAAACTCTCAGAATTTAAGAGAGAAACAGACCGTTTGAGAGTAACAATTGGGGATGTCAATAATCCCCTCTCTGCAATAGAAAACCAGGCCGGAGGACAGGAAGGAAGCCAATAGATTGACGAGGCCTGAGAGAAGCAGAGCAGGGCGCACAGATCCTGCCCGGCGCCTGTCTTAGTGAGCTTTTTCATTGCTGGGGTGTCAAAGACCCGGCGAGAACAACCGTGGTGGAGGGAAAGTTTATTTGGAGCTCAGCTTTGGAGGGCTCAGTCCACAGACAGCCAGCTTCACTGCTCCGGGCCCAGGATGAGGCTACACCTCATGGCGGAGGGGCATGCCGAGAAAGCAGCTCAGGTCATGGCAGCCAGGAAGCAGAGAGGGGGCTCTGCTCCCCGGGGACAAAATATACGCCCCAAAGCACACCCAGGCATCCATGTCCTCCACGCACCCCTGCCTGCCCAGAGTTCCCCCCAGTTAATCCATCCAAGGGGAGTCGGGCACTGACGAGAATCAGGGGTCTTAACCCAGTCACATCACCTCTAAACTTCCTTGCCTTGTCTCCCACATGAGCTTTTGGGGTCTCCTCCTACCTCGCCCATAACAACACCTGTAGAGGATGTTCTAGATGGACTCAATGCCAGGCCACAAGTCGAGTCTTGAAAGTTGTAAAAGACAATACACAAGCATCTCCCCTGACCAGAGTGGGCTACAGTAAGACATCAATAAGAGGCATCAAATCAACAAGTTCTTAATGTTTTCACTGGAAAATTCAAACCTGTAGGGATTAAATAACACATTCCAGACCAATGGACCAAAGAAAAATCACAAGGGAAACTAGAAATACTTAGAGACAAATGAAATCACACACTGAAGGGCCGGGAGCGTTAGGGGAACTTACAGCTATGAATGCCACCTTAGCAGGCAACAGGGACGGCGTGTGGCTCTGTGCCGAGCACTTAGCACACCTGGGCCCTGGGTTCCATGCCCAGCACTGCGGAAGAAAGGAAGGAAGGAAGGAAGGAAGGAAGGAAGGAAGGAAGGGAGGGAGGGAGGGAGGGAGGGAGGGAGGGAGGGAGGGAGGGAAGAAAGAAGAAAAAAATCTCATATCAAAAACTTAACTTGATGACTTAAGGAACTAGAAAAAGAAAACAGACTAAACCCAAAGCTAGCAGAGAGACAGAAATAATAAAGATTAGAGGAGGCTGCAGTGAAATAGAGAGCAGAAAAACAAAAGAGAAAATCAATAAAACCAGGTTTGTGCTTTGAAAAGATCAACAAAAGTGACATTTAGCTGGATGGGCTGAGTGGGTAGGGAGAGGACGGGAAGGGGCAGCCCAGCACAGCGCCATCTCAGGCTCTGCCCCAAGCCAGCTGGTCCCACAGCGAAGCCCAGAGTGGAAGCTGGAGTTGAGACGTGGCCCAGCTCACGGGGAGGGAGCCGGCTGCACCCTTCAGCTATGAGGCATCGCCTCGGGTTGCCACGGGGACATGTCCCCCCAGGTGCCTCCCATCCCTGATGTGGGAGCTGTTCTCAGAGTCCATGGGAGGGGGACAGCCTGAGGGGCAGGCACCTGGGGGCTGCACAGAAAGAACAGGAAGGGGTGTGAGGGCCAGAGGGTCCTGGGGGTCCCGGACAAGGGGCTCTGCTCCCTCCCTGGGGACCTGACCCCCAAGGAAGAGAGGTCAGGACCCTGGATTGCAAAGAAGGGGGTCCAGCCCCCCTCGCCCCACCTCATCACTGAGGAAAGAATGACAGACACTGGGGTCCTCGGTCCCACCTTGATGCTGAGCCTCGTTAAGGGCTCAGAACGTGAGTGGACCCCAGCCGCCCTTCGTTGCTCTAGTTCTACCATCTGCACCTTGAACGCCCCAAAGGCCACACACTGGAGGCTCCGTCCCCAGCCGTGGCAACTGGGACGCGGTGGCAACTTTAGGCAGTGGGACTTGGCGGGAGGAAATTAGGACCCTGGGGTGCACCCCTGAGGGGATGTCGGGGGCCCCCAGCCCTTCCTGACTCTGTTTCTCAGCTGCCATGAGCTGATAGCTCTGCTGCACCCCTGGTTCCCCACATGGGGTTCTGTGTCTCCACAGACCCAAAATATTGGGCCAAGCGACCATGGACTGGAACCTGCCACACTGTTATCTCAGGTGTTTTGTTATCAGGAATCTGACTAACACATGTAGTAACTTACTCCACCCATATTCCTGGGTGTCTACTACATGCACAATATAAAGGCTGCATGGCAGATCCTATCCATTAAAGAAAAAAATGCTTTTTAAAAATTCTGTATCATCATTGTTATTTTAATTGCACATATTTATGAGGTGCAGTGTGATAATTTGGTACATGTACAAATATGCAATGATCAGATCATGTCATTGGAGTTTCCAGCTCCTTAAATGTTTTTTAACTTTTTATGACATTAATCACTCTGATTTGGTCAGTACACATAGGACAACGTATTGAACTATAACAATGTACCTCATAAATACATTCAATTGTTATGTGTTGATCAAAACAATTTTAATATTTGATTTTTGTTCAAGAAGCAGCTCCCTGGACTGAACTTTCTATCATTCTACAACTCAACAGCCCCACAACAAAATCAGAACCCAGTCTGCTATCTGAGCTGCGTGGACCATTAGCCACTGGCCTTCTGGACCTTCAGGCCAAGGCTGCGGGTGCAATCAAGCCACCCTGTAAGGCAGGACTGTCCTGGGGCTCCGTCCCCTCAACACACCTTCTCTGGCAAGGGCCCAGCCCTGGGAGGTGACCTGGGCAGTGGGCACACACACGTCCAGCCATGACCAGAGTTCCTTTTTCTCTGATTTTTAAAGTTGAGTCGGCAGCAATAGCCATGAGCAGGCCCTGAGAATAGAGGGCCCTTCATGGAAGAGTCAGGCCACAGAGCCAGCAGTCAGGGGCCGCGGGGCGGGGGAGCCAAAGACAGTAGCCACCTGACTGGCCACGGGGGGCGCTGTGGACGGTGGAAGTGGGGGGGGGGCTTCCAGCAGGGTTGAGATTTGCAGAAACCTCAAGGAGAGACCAGGATGGGGAGATGTATCCATTCCTGTAGCTGCTGTTACAAATTAGCCCAAACTTGGTGATTTCAAACATTGCAAGGTCATGACCAAACACTGTAGAGATCAGAAGGCCAGATGGATTTCACCAAGCTGAAATCAAGGGCCCAGGAGAGATTCTGTCTTCTTACCTTTTCTGGTTTCTACAAGTCCCCAGCGTCCCTTGGCTGGTGGCCCCCTCCTCCGTCTTCACAGCCTTTGACCTTCCGTCACTCTGCCCTCCCCCGCACCTGCCTCTTCGCCTTGACAGGCAGAGTTAGCCATCACACCACGTAAGGCGATGTTACTCACAGGCTCCAGAAATGGCCCGGAGACGCACGTGAGCCTGTCCTGGTAACCACAGGGTGTGAGTGAGGAGGAGCGGCCCACGGAGCCCAGGCCCTCCCCACTGGGGCGTGTTGGGATAGGGAAGGTTGGAATGTAGCCGCCTATGGCAGTGCATGGCCAGCCCTGGAGGGCTGAGCAGGGGGGGTCCTGATGCCCCCTGAGCTTCTTAGGAAGGGGCCAGTGTCCTGTGGGGCTTAGAAACATTCGAAAGTGACGAAAACGATATTCACAAAGACAGGAAGATGGTAGCCTGGCACCCTCGTCCATCCTTGGCCACTTGGGGTATTATGATAAAAGTCATGGCACTAACAAGGAGGGCCAGCACTGTCCCCAGCATTGCACCAGGCCACCCACGGGTGAACCCTTGAGGGGACACCAGCATGGCCAGCCACCAGGAGAGAGGCTGTGCCACCTCCAGAAAGACGACCAAGAGTGATCCTCCCTGTGCAGGGGCCTGGGCTGCAGGGGCCTGGGATGGAGGAGTCTGGGCTGGAGGGCCTTGGGCTACAGGGGTCTGGGATGCAGGGATCTGGGCTACAGGGGTCTGGGATGCAGGGGTCTGGGCTAGAGGGGCCTGGGCTGGAGGGGCCTGGGCTGCAGGAGCCTGGGTTGAAGGGATCTGGGCTGCAAGGGCCTGGGCTGCAGGGGCCTGGGCTGGAGGGGCTGGGCTGCAGGGGACTGGGCTGCAGGGGTCTGGGCTGCAGGGGTCTGGGCTGCAGGGGCCTGGGCTGGAGGGGCTGGGCTGCAGGGGACTGGGCTGGAGGGGTCTGGGCTGCCGGGGCCTGGGCTGCAGGGGCCTGGGCTGCAGGGGCATGGGCTGCAGGGGCATGGGCTGCAGGGGCATGGGCTGGAGAGGACTGGGCTGCAGGGGCCTGGGCTGGAGGGGACTGGGCTGGAGGGCCCGGGGCTGCAGGGGACTGACAGGCATCAGATTATGGCGCGGCCTGAGCCCTGGGGAAGTGCGGCCTCTGCAAGGGCGCCTGCCCGGGCCCTGATTCATGGCATTTCATAAAAGCCGGCACCCCGTAAAAGGCGCTATCTGTATTGGATTTCAGTTCTGAGATATAAAACTGCTACCTACCTGGACTGGCATCTAGGATGGATGTTGTTGTTGTGTTAATTTTGTTTTCTCGGGGTTGCGGCAGGGGAAAGAATGAAGACCCCTCCCACCCTGACTCAGAGCAGGCCGTGGGTTACCTAGACCCCAGGTGCTGAGGGGCAGGGAGCCAGGCCCAGCCTGCCCAGGCAGGGGTCCATGGACCCTCTCCTGGATGAGAGGTTCAGGGCACAGGTCCCTGAGGAGGTCAGACCTTGGCGGCACAGGCCCCAGTTAGCGACTTTATGAGCAACAGGGGCCTTGTAGCCACTGTCTCCTCTTTATCTAAGGTGAAGCCAAGAACCAGCCCTACAGTGGCCCAGTCAATGCTGGGAGTCAAGGCCTCAGTCTTGAGAACTCAGGCTCCTGGTGGCCGCTGAGGGCCTCTCCTGGCTGCCCGTGCAGCTGCACCGTGGCCACTTCTTGTCTGAGAGGCCTTGGCCACCTTGCAAGGGAAGCCCCACTCCCCTCTGCTCAGTGCCCAGGCCGAGCACCTGCTCTGTGCCTGCACCGTCCTGGCTCCCAAGGGAGATGGCAAACGGGGCCACTCACCTTGGGGCCTTCCGTGCAAACGGTGCCACCCAGGGGGTCCTTCTGCTCTTGGACATGTCACCGCTCCCGTCCAGCCAGCCCTGGGTGTTGTGGTGAAGACTCTGCCTTCCTCTCCAGAGGAGGGAATCCGTGAAGGAAGTGTCCAGACGGCATGTAGCAAGCTGGGGTGGGGGCAGCAGGGACAGGGGCCGCCTGGGACATACGTGTCCAATCAGCAAGTGGAGAGTGAGAGAGAGGACAGGCCGGGGTCAGGGGCAAGGTGTCCCCCCAGCAGGCCGCCCTCAGGGAGTGCTCTCTGGCATGTGGGAGCAGGATGGCCTGAGCTCGGGGAGCTCTGTGGCTGTGCCCTTCTGTGCAATCCCTGGTGTGGGTCAAGGGGCGTCAGTCAAGCAGGTTGTGGGGCTGTCCCAGGAAGGGGAGGGGTCGCAGGTGCCCAGGGGAGTCAGGGCTGACCACGCTGTCCAGCCAGGAGGACCTGGAGATCTGGGAGTGGTGCAGGGCGGAGCCCAGACTGGAGTGAGAAAGTAAACTTTTATTCCAAACAAATGCCGACAGCAAAACCATCAGACTTCGCTGCACAAATGCTGGGGCTGCAGGTGGGGCTGCAGGACAGAGGCAGAGACCAGGGAGAGTTTCCAGGGCGGACGGATGCTCCGGACGTGATGTGGCAGGCAGTTTCGCCATGTCAATGTGCATCAGACTCGTCAGCTCTGCACGGACATTGAGGGCCTTTTCTTGCATGTGAATGAGTCTTTGACAAAGTTGGTTTTTATAAACCACTTAGTCTGCGGGGTCCTCAGGCCCCCGGCCCAGCCAGCAGCCCCCGACTGGCAGCCCACTGAGGCTTTTGGTGCTGGCTGTCACCTTCTGGTAGATGGAGCCTCGGCCCCACTTCCTGTTCCAGGAGACGGGGGGCCACTAATCCTGGGTGAAGTTGGGGTGGCCACGTCTCAGGATTTCCTGGCAGAACCATCCTCTCAAGGAAGGCACACACCTGTCCCCAGCCCCTGATTCGTCCCAGTTTCTCCTAGAAAAACTGCACACACCGTTCACCGTTACTGGCCCAGGGAGTCACATGGAACCAGGCTCCTGGGAAAAGTGACCCCTCCCCAGGTGCAGGATGGGCTCTTGGGTTTGGGAGCCCGGGTAGCCCCTGGGTCGGGATCAGGCTGCTCAGTGGTAGGATCAGTCCACAAACACCTGGGGTTTTAGGAGCAAGAACCCACCGTGCGCCTGCTGTGTGCTGCCCTCGGTCCTTGGGCACAGGACACAGTCCGACCCCAGCCACTGTGCTGGACGGGGCATGGCGCAGTGCCACCTCTGCCCTCCAAAGTGTGGGCATCTTTCAGTTCCTACGGTGACGGTTTTAAAGGCTGAGCCGTCTCTGTCCTGCCTCAGGTGCCCCATCTAACAGACTGCCTGGAGTAGAGTGTCCCTCCCTCGCCTGGCGTCCCACCGTCGGGCTCTCCTGTCAGTCACCCTGCCCTCTCCTGGTTCCTCCATCATTTCTCAAGCCCCTCGGTCCTGTGCTCCCTTCAGAGCCGGTAGCTCAGCCGCCCCCTCTGCTCCAGGCTCCCGATGGCGTTGGGAGGGGGGGCTGGAGGGAGACTCCTGATGGCGAGGGGGGGTGCAGTGCCCAGTGCTCCCTGAGCCGCTGTCCTTTTCAGTCCAGCCATTCAAGCCTTCTAGGTCCACCAGAGCTCAGGCCTAGGTCCCCTGACCCAGCTCAAGGGGAACACCAGTGTGGACAAGGCACTGGGGACACTGGCGCCCACCCTCTGTTCCTTATTACTTAAAACATGCCCTTTTCTGTGGTGTCACACTATGGTGGATACCTCTGTTTTTCAGAGGACACTGCTCAGAGAGGTTAGGTGACTGGCCCAAGATCACCGAGCAAGAAACTTCCAGGCAGAGCCTCCCTCCAAAACCTGTGTACTTCCCAGTGATACTGTAGTAACCAGGGAGTCCCCCGAGCTCTCCCTGTGACGTCCCCCCTCCCTACCCCCACCCCACACCTGCCCCGTACAGAGGCCTCCTGGGAGGAAGACGCTGGCACTGTGGCCTGCGCGGGAGGCTGAATGTGGGCTCCTCCAAAGGAGGAAAGGTTAATCTTCCAGGGGCCTCTGGGGACCATCAGTAGCATTAGCAAAATTACCGGCAATAATCTCCTAGAACCGTGACTACAATGGAGCCGCCCAAGGTGCTTTAAGTCCTGGCCACCGCCCTGCCGCAGGGGGACACAGAGACCTGCGGCCTTGGCCTCCCGCACCCAGCTGACACCACCCTCCCTTGGCCAGCCGCACTCACCCTCTGGGCACCTGGGAAGGGACCCACGTGGATCTCCCTTCTTAGCCTTCACTTGGGCTGCCCCGGGTCACACCCAGCCACATTCAAGCTCTAATCACCTTCTTGCCCCAAATTAGATGGGGAGCCCAGTGGACGGGAACTGACCGAGAGGCGCAGGGACGCTTGGCCCTGGAGGAGCACAGACCTTGCTAATTACATTAGCTGATTGCTAGTTAATTACTCAGGTTCAGCAGGAAGCCACCATGCGTCCCTCGATCGGGCCTGCCGTTCGTGAGCAGAGATAGCTGTGTGAGACTCAATCTGCAAGACGGTGGCCTCTCCTGTCCCCCATTACTAATGCATTAAAGAGCTGAGAGGGAAGTGGGCACGTCCACCATCCGCCATCTTTCTGCACATCCTGGGTCAGGTCAGGGCAGCTTCAGGGTGTGGACCGAGTAGCCGCCGTGTACTAGGCACCTACACACACAGGTGCTGACCCCACCCTCTGCACTATGCCCCTCACTTAGTTCTCATAAGGAGCTTTGGACAGTTTTCCTCTTTCCCCCGGGTCAAACCGAGGCCCAGAGACCTCCCCAGGGCCACACGGGGAAGAGCACCACTTAGGCCCAGTGTCTGTGGCTCGGAAGCTCAGATCCTAACCCATTTCCTCCGCTGCCCCATCTCCCAGCACATTCAGGGCCTCAACACCACACACACCCAGTCACCTGCCTGACTGAACACAGCCCTGGAAGACGGGTGTCCCTGCTGTGGGCATGTGACAAAGGTGGCTGAGAAGTGGGCCAGCAATTGCCACCCAGTTCACACAGCCTGGGGGGCCAGGCCAGCATGGAAAGCGGCCTAGGAGCATGGATTCCTCTGGATGGACAGAGGCCTCATGCCCAGAAAGTACCTAGTTATCTTAGGAGCACCTGGAATGGCACAGAGCTGAGCTGAGTCTCAGACACCTGCCCAGGTGTGTGGCATTATTCACTGTCTCAGGGCCTCGGGGTCCTGGTTTGTAAAATGGGGATAGTAACACCTACTCAGTGTAGAGACAAATCGAGCCCTACACACAGGCTAAGAACGTGTGCCCAGGCCCTGGTGGGACTCAACCCCACCACCACCAAAAAAATAATAATAATAATAACCAACTCTGACTTTCAAAATGAAAGAGCATAAAAATCAGACTCATTTCAGAAAAGAAAAAACTTCAAAGGTCCGAAACTCCTAGTCCACCTGCTGCAAGAGTCACCCTGTTGCCAGAAGTCACGTGAGGTGGCACTCGCAGGGAAGCCCACAGCCCCTCAGGCCAGAGAGGACACACAGGCCATCAACATCGCCACAAACAAATGCAGCCTCAGGAGACTTCTGAGCCCAAAGCACATCCCACACTGGGCAGGGCCAGGCCCGGGAGGCAATTTAATACCTTCCCCACAGGAAACCACTGTGTGCGTCCCTCGATCAGGCCTGTCCTGGGCTTGAAGCAGAATCAGGCAGATCCCGCAGCCTGAATACAACGATCAGGCCTACATGGCCAGCTGGAGGGACAGCAGGCCCAAGGCAGAAGCGGAGTCCTCTGGGCCCCAGGGGCCTGCAGGACCCTCAGCCAGTAGCATGGGTGATGGAATCTTCTGGTGTGTGAGGGTCAAATGAGATAAACCACTGCCCAGCTATGTTACTGGTACCCAATAAGTGGACTCAACCTCGTGGGGAGGCCGAGAGATTATAAGAGGACCACAAGATAAAATAGTCTCCAGCATCAAATATAAAGCCGGAGGAGAACAGGGTCCACAATAAACGTATTCAGTATTTATTTTTGTATTAGGAGATCTAGGTGCAAGGATACACATATTCTATTTTCATGCTCAGTTTGAGATGCACATCACTAGAGACGACCCTCATTTCTAGCTCCCTCAAAGGCCCCGAAGGTGTCCTCAGGTATGACCCTCCCCATCCCCAAGAGGCACTGTTAAGTGAGGCCTAAACATTAAGTGACCCCTCCCCTTCCCCTGTGGTGATGCATCTTCTCAGCTTCCGATTCAATACAACTGGATTTCATCCATGTGGTCTCTGGCTTCTCCTCCTGCCCAGTTCTTCACAGGTCATCCATGCCAAGGATCGCTGCCGTCCCAGAGCTTCCACGCTGGTGTTCCTGCACGTAACGCACCATGGTTTATCAGCCACGCTGTCGTGGATGGGTGTCTGAGTTATTTTCTTTATCTTCTTGCTATTATGAAGGCTGCTGTCACCACTCATGGGTCCTGGGGTGCCTCTGGGCGAGGTATGGGACCTGCAGTTGCTGGTTTGTACGGTAATGGCACCTGCAGATGCAGTCATGGAAATTCTTTTCCAAAGTGCTTGACCCTGTCCACCCCCTGCCAGCAAGGAAAAGAGGCTCCTGTTGGTCCCCAGCCTCCCCAGTTTCTGGAACTGTCCTAGTGTGAGCCAGGGTCCCAGCAGGAGGCAGGCTGTTCCCTGCAAAAGATTTAATAAAGAGACAGTTTCCCAAAGAGAAGCCAGAGTTAGGCCAAGGAAGAGAGAGGGTGAGGGCTGCGGTGCCTCCCCCAGGGGTGGAGGGCAGGTGCTGCCAAACTTGGGACCCCGGAGCCCAGAGAAGGCAGCCCAACAGGAGCTCCAGGGATGACTAGAGGCAGCCACCTGGTGGGAAGCAGGAAGAGCCCCAGCTCCCTTCCTGCCATGAAATCCGCGTCAGTCAAAACCAGCAGCCAAGAGCCAAACCAGGCCCACAGGGCCCCGGGAAAGGCAAAGCACTGAGGGGTGGGGCGGGGCAGAGAACAGCCAGTTCATCAGATTTGGTATTTGTTCCTATGTTATGAGTGAGCAGATTCCTCATTTTCATTTTAATTTGCATTTCCACAATTATTAATAAGTGTGAACATCTTTTCATAAATTTTGTTGAAAATTCATGACATGTTCTCTGTGGGAGGAGTGTTTGTGATGTCTGCACAGGTCCCTTATCGACTGGCAGTATTTCTTTGTGTCTCCTGGGTACTAATCCTTTATCAGTTACAAGGGCATTAAAGGTCTCCTCCAGATGGTGATGTCTCCATCTTTGGATAAATAGAAGCATTTATGCATTAATATTGTCAACTTTATTGATCTTGATGGAGTGGAGGGGTGGCTTCTTCCAAGTCTCATTTAGGAAATCAGCCCTGCATTGAAGTCACATTTAGGAAATCAGCCCTGCGTTGAAGTCACATTTAGGAAATCAGCCCTGCGTTGAAGTCACATTTAGGAAATCAGCCCTGCGTTGAAGTCACATTTCATACATCCATTGTCTGTGCTCTTCTGAAAATTGCTCTCTTCACTTTTAAGTGATTGACCCAATGCATATAAATGAATATCAGGTGAGAGGTGAGTAGGTAGTTTCCTATTTCCACAAGAATGAACCATTATTACAACATCATTGATTGATCAGCCCTTTTCTTGTCTTGTCCTATCCATAAATCTGCAATATCTCCTAACTTAAGTATTTCAAAATGACTTCAACAAAGTTTGAAAACATTAGTCTAAATAGTTTTCATTAGATTTATTCTTAGTTTAGCTTTATTGTCATTGCTATTTTTACGTTATATTTGTTTAAGTGAAATGTTAAATAGATTGTTTCTGGTGTATACCAATGCAATTAGGTAATCTTATATCCAGTAAGGTTATCTAAGACTATGTAAGATCAATATAACCTTTAGTAAGGTTTAGTAACCTTACTGAACTCTACCTAATTTGTATAATTTGTCTCTAGCTTCTTTGAGATTTTTCTAAGACAAGCACATTGTTCTGTAGATGAGAGTGTTATTCCTTCCTGATATGTAACTGTTATTTCTTTTTCTTGTCCTATTACATTGTTTAGTTCCTCCAATACAATGTTTAAGAGTGGTGATGATAGTTGGCATTCTTGGATTGAAGAAATTTTGTAATTATTTTGCCACTGGGTATGCTGTTTGCTATAGTATTTTAGAATTTGAATAGCTATTTTAACATCTATTATAAAGGAACTCTCTGTATCTACTGAGCTGATCATATCTCTTTTTTTTCCTTTAAGTTGTTAATGTGGAAGAAATAAGCTAATGTATTTTCTATTTTTTGCTTTTGGGAATAAAACCTTCTTAGTCACAAAAGGTTGTCTGTTTTCTACCTTGCTGCTGTATTTGGCCAGCATATTTTTAGGACTTTTGCATCCATGTTAATGTTTGAGACTGGCCTATAATTTTCTTTTCTCAAACTGTCCTGGTTTTGATATCAAAATTATATACTTCTCATATGTTGATTTTGTGAAACTATTCTCTAAAAAAGTTTTGTGTGGGAATAATATCTATTCTTTGAAAAGTAAAATCTGAAAGCAAAAACTCTCTGGGTTTTGTGTATTTTTTATAGAAATATTTTAAACTATACTCAATTTCATTAAAAGTTATAGGAATATTCAGGATTTTTCATTTCTCTTCAGGCAGTTTTGGTAATCTATATTTTCCATAGATTTTTTTCCCATTTTGTCTTAAGTTTTCAAATTTACTAGCTTACAAGGATATTTACCGACATAATATTCTCTTATGATATTTTCTGCCTATGTTGTATCTAAACTCATCATGATATATTATAGAATAAAGTAGGCCAAAAAGTTACACTCCAAAAATGAAGAGTGCTTATTGTTCAGTAATTATTGCTGAATAATCAGTGATCTGTTTTCTTCTTCTTTGGACTTTGAGATTGTAGGAAGTACCATTATCAGGACTGAGGGCAATGATGAGCCCGGCTCAGGGCACCACTGAGCACTTGTGCAATTAGACCTATGGGAGGCAGAATCGCAGTCAGGTGAGAGTCCAGGTGGACTGGGCCAGGCAGCATCCCTGGATAGTGAGAGAAGTGTTAGATCATGGACATCATCTGAAGGTTAGATTTCCTACAGATGAGACTGTGAGGGACGGAGAGGAGCCGAGGATAACGTCAAACTGTTACCTAGGTATAAAGGCCCAACCATCAGCTGAGATGGAGGGGGATGTGGGTGGAACTGGGGTTTGGGAGAAGAGACGGGGCTCACTTTTGACAAGATGAAATGTCTAAAGTTCCCCCAGAGCCTTCAGTGCCAAGTCACCCCCACGAGGGTGGAGTAGCCGGGGTCTCCATCTTTACTTTGAAAATAGTGAGGGGCTCGAGGGGGCCATGCAGAGAGCTTGGTACATGTCCTGGACCTGAGGGGCAGGTGGACTGCCACCAACCATCGGGGACTGTGTGTGCCAGGATGTCCCCACATAGACAGAGATGCTGCAGAGACCGCCTTGAAGAGCCCCCAAGACAGGAGTCACAGAGACGGAGTGGACAGTCAGGTTCCCAGAGGCGGGGAAAGGAAGAGAGGGGGCCCGAGAGAAGAATACGCATGTCACACCAACACCTGCTCCCTCCAGGTGCTGGAAGGGCCACAGGAAGTCCCAGTGGTGGGCGCTGTTTGGTGACCAGGGGAGATGGGTGCCTGTTGGCATTTGTATCACCATGTGAGACCCTTCCCACCCCGCGGCTGCTTCTCTGCTCCAGGTAGAGAGGCGTGAAATCCAAAGGCACAGCTGGGACAGGGGGTGGGTGGATGTGGTGGAGGCTGTGGTACCTCCTTCCCCCACTTCATTGTCCAGCCTCAAGCCGGTCCAAAGTCTGGCTGGAGCTTTGAACCATACACAGTGCGTGGAGTTTTGTCTAATGCACTGTTCAGACCCTCCATGTTCAACAGCAGCATGATAGTGGGTCTTACTGGATGCTCCAGATTCCCCGTCCCCCAGTCCACCCCCAACACACTGGGCGTTTTAACTGCTGGGGTGATGGTCAGGGAGAGAGCCAGGTCCTGAAAGGGCCTTCCCCCTCTCCGTGCCTGTCCTGGCCCTGCTGTCCTGCTGGCCTCCCATTCTTCTGCTCCCCGCGGCAGCACACTGGCCACGCGGCCCTTCCTGGACTCCCCGGCCCTGATCCCCACTGGGGCGTCTGCATGGCCACTCCCAGCCTGGAACAGACTGAACATAGCAGCTGGGCTGGCGGCCGCCGGTCCCCGTCTCCCTCTGCTACGGCATCCTCAGGACTGCTGGGCCCCCCATTGGCGCTGGCTCACACTCACACACACACACACACACACACCACACACCACACACACTCTCACACACACACACACCACACTCACACTCACACACCACACACCACACACACACCACACACCACACACACTCTCACACACACACACACACACCACACTCACACACACACACCACACACACCACATACACACCACACACACACAGTCACACACTCACACACACACCACACTCACACCACACACACACACACACACACTCTCACACACGCACACACACACACCACACTCTCACACACACCACACACACACCACACTCTCACACACACTCACACACACACCACACACACCACACACACACACACACCACACACACTCACACACCCCCCCACACACACACACCACACACACTCACACCCCCCACACACACACCACACACATACAACACACACACCACACTCTCACACTCACACACACACACACACCACACACACCACACACACACCACTCACACACACACACACCACACACACACCACACTCTCACACACACACCACACACACACACACACCACACTCACACACACACACACCCCCCACACACACACACCACACACACACACCACACTCACACACTCACACACACCCACACACACACACCACACACACACCACACTCACACACACACACCACACACTCACACACACCCACACACACACTCTCACACACAAACACCACACACACACTCTCACACACACACCACACACACACCACTCACACACACACCACACTCTCACACACACACACACACCACACACACACCACACTCACACACACCACACTCACACCACACACCCACACACACACTCTCACACACACACACCACACACACACCACACTCTCACACACACACACACCACACACACACCACACTCTCACACACACTCACACACACCACACACACCACACACACACCACACTCACACACTCACACACACACACCACACACACCACACACACACCAAACACACACCCACACACACACCACACTCTCACACACACACACTCACACACACCACACTCACACACTCACACACACACCACACACACACACCACACTCACACACACACACACACCACACACACACACACCACACACACCACACACACACACACACACACTCACACACACACACCACACACACCACACACACACCACACACACACACCACACTCACACACTCACACACACACACCACACACACCACACACACACCACACACACACCACACTCTCACACACACTCACACACACACCACACACACACCACACACACACCACACACACACACCACACTCACACACTCACACACACACACACCACACTCACACACCACACACTCACACACACCACACACTCACACACACACACACCACACACACCACACACACACACACACACACACACACACACCACGGCGCTCCGCCAGGCTGGCCTACAGCTCCCGGGCTGACATGCCGACAACCCACCCCCATTATGTTTGCTGTCATCGCCAGCCTTTCCCCTGGGGGACCTGGGCTCCAGGAGAAGGGACCACAGTTCACCCTGTTCCCAAAGGAACCCTGCTGCCCACGGCCAACCCTCCATTTCTGTGGGAACCAGTGAGCACTCCCGAGAAAGCCTGGGGGACGTCGGCTGAGCGCTGACGGCGGGTCCTGCCCCCCACGCAGGGTGCTCAGGGGGAGTGGCCCCACCTTGGTGTGAGGCATGCTCGGCACTGCTAGGCCACAACTGGAACTTGGCAGGGACGTTTCTGGGACCATGGGAGGCAGGCTGAGGCGCTCCTGGGCCAGAGCCGAGCCTGAGCCGCAGGAAGCCCAGGCTGCCTGTGGGGGCAGGAGTTACAGACCCAGCCCTCTGCTGGCCTCCCCAAAGCCCGGTTTCCCCTCCAGATTCCCTGCCCCCTTCCCCCAGTCCATCCCCGTTCATAGGGGAATGGACTGCAGAAGAGCCACACCTGCTCCAGCATCACAGCTGTCCCTCGGGTCACCAAAGAAGGCTCACTTGCCCTGTCCTTGCTGAGGACCAGGGTCCCCCCTACTGTCCTCCCTGAGGCCTCCTGGGATACCTCCTTGCACCTTGGCAAAGATGCACCATCTGCCTCCGGACTGAACGGTGCCATCCAGCTTGTTGATAGAGAGCCGACCCCGGGCTCCTCCTGGGTCGTGTGGTAAGTAGCTCCAGTGGCCTCCACTTCTTGGTGATAAACCTCCAAGCCAGACTCGCAACAGGACTGACGTGTCCTCTTGGAAAACATCAATTGGATGCAATTCACCCACGTCTCCTTACCCAGCTCTCCTGCCTCACGCTCCCACCCCAGATGTGGGCAGCCCCCCATCACCCAGGGGCGACTCCCGTGACTTCACGGCAGCAGGAACCCGCACCCACAAGAAGGAGATTCTGAGTCCCTGGGCCCCGAGCGGTCTCTGATACTTCAGGAATTGGCCTGTCCCTCCAGAGAGCAATGGGAATCTCGCCCTGCATTTGGCTGGAAACAAGCAGGAGCTAGGAGTCCATTCTGCAGCTGGCCACCTCTTTCTGGAGCTCCCAACCCAGAGGAGGCCCCTGGGCTGGGCAGCAGCAGGGGATGGGGCTGGGATTAAAGCCACTCAGGAAAGAGGAGCTGAGAAGAGCAGCTTCCAGTCCAGGGCTGTTGGAACCCTGGGTGCACCCCACCTGCTGGCCGTCCCCTGCCCAATGTGGATGATTGACCCCCCCAACCCCGTGTCAATCTTGTGACAGATCCACTGAGACCACAAGGCAGTGGTGTAGGCTCCTTCCCAAAGCAAAGCTGAATTCATCAGAACTCAAAGGAAGGGACACGTGGATGGAAGAAGGGACAGCAGATGACCCTTCCCCTCGAAGGCAAAGGTCTCCCGTGACAGCCTGAGCTTTAGGAGCCAAAGCAGGTGACTGACCCACATGCCAAGCTCTCTCCCAGGCTTTGGGGCAGTGGTTGCAGGGATCCCCGTGTTAGAGTCCACCAACCACTTGAACCACACCCACATACCCCGCGAGGGTGATGAACAGCATCCCAACTCTGTCCCCAGCTGTAGGGCTCCGTGACCTGCCAGGTCACTTCCGTATCCTTTGTTTCCTGTGATGGTTTCAGATCCCACCCGCCTGCCATGAGCTGGGCCAGGACAGGGCTGCTGCCCTCATTCATGCCCAAAGTCCACGCAGACTGTGCCTGGCCAGTAGAAGGAGTCCCTGGAAGGTTCTGGCTGTCACCACTGTGTAGACTGTGACCACGGCCAGTCAGGGTTTGCAGTAAGGGACAAATCAAACCATCCAGCGGCCGAGAAAGGAGCAGGTGAGTCCTGGTGGGTACACACCCCTGCTCTGTGACTCTCATGCCTGCTCTTCCCCATCTGGACGGCGGGATGAGGGCTGAATCACCACCCGGGGCTGCTGGGGCAGGTGCTGGTGTCAGTCTGTCTCCCTCCCTCCGTCTCCCTGTTCCTCCCCCTTCTCCACACCCCAGCTCGTCCACACCCGCCACACACAGAAGCCCACGTCTGCTCCAGGTGCTCCGGGGCCGAGAAGGGAAGCATTTGGAAGCAGCCCGGGAGAAGGCTCAGAGCTGGGGAGGAGGCTCAGAGCCCGAGAGGAGGCTCGCAGCCCGAGCCTTTCAGCAGACGCTTGAGCTTCTGTTGGCACAAATCGTAACACAAAGACTGCTCCAGGGACGTGGGAGGGTCCGACCCCATCACAAGTGAACAGGGACCTGAGGGGAGGCGGGGCTACCCCGAGGGGAGGCGGGGTTGGGGCACGGTTGTTTCTGGACAGAGCAGACACCTCAAGAGAACAAAGCCAGCTCTCCCATCCCAGGGCTGCGGAGGCACTGAGGGAGGGTGAGGCAGTGTCCCTGAAAGCCACCCACCGCCTCTCATTCCCCAGCAGGTGAGGTCACCTCATAGTAGGCAGAACCCCTGGGCTCACACTCCACCTGACCAGCTCTGGACCCTGGGCTGTCCTTAACCTCCTGAGCATCAGTCTTCTCATGTGTAAAGTGGGATCTGTGATGTACCTCCCTTGGAGACTTGTGCGGACATCTAAAGGCAATAATGGGCATAGTGTCAGTTCCCTGTGACAGCGTGGCACAGGGGAATGATAAGATGCACCTTGATGGCTTCTGAGGGCCTCTGGTGGCCACAGCGGCCTCCCCAGCCCTCCAGGTGACTTGCTTTGACTTGTGACCTACCTATGAAGAAAGAGGGTGGGGACACCTGGTCACCCCTCCTGGATCCCAAGGACTCTCTCTGCTCCTGATTCCAGAGGTCTCTGAGCCACAGGGGACCTCACCTCATGCTAACAACACCAAAAAGTTCACCATGGAGTTGGGGAATGACCTGTCGGTAGAGTTGGGATGGAGCCAATGAAGACGCTAATAGGTCTCACTGAGGTCATACCACACCCGTGTGACCTCATTCTAACAGCGGACCACGGGAGTGTGCTGGCCTGGGGCAAGCCCACAGGAGTCCAGATCCTGGGTCTTCCTCCTTCTCTGCAGAGTAAAGCTGCCAACAGCCACATCCCCTGGAAGGGCAGGGAGGAAGTCCCCACCTCTCATGGTGGTCCCATTGCAGCTCCTTCCCCAACCCCCACCACTAACCTCGTTCAAAGGGCTCTTGGTGGAGGATGCTCCGGGCTCCTGACTACACGGTACCCCAGGCTTGAGTCTGTCTTCCAGGCCTAGACTTGCATGGACTCCTCGGTGTGTTGAGATCAGTTCACAGATCAAGCGCCCTCCATGGGCTGCCCTTTGACTTCACGCCAAGAACCTCAGGATCAATTTCCAGGCCCAAGACCTCTCATCTGCAAGATGACATCTTGCACGACGTGCACGACTACTCGCCCTCTTTCTCTGACCAACTACTAAGAGTGGCCACCAGCTTCTCTTCCCCTGGGGTCCCTTCCCAAATGCCATTATAGTGGGAGTTGTACAAACACAGCCCCCACCTGCACAGTCCCTCCAGGGCATCTCTCCCCAATACAAGTGTCGAGATCTTGGTAAAGGGAGCATGATGTGGGCCTTCGCAGGGACATGGTGTGTGTGTGTGTGTGTGTGTGTGTGTGTGTGTGTGTGTGTGTGTGTCTGGGTGGGGGGTGGGCTAGACAGGACGAGTACCAGGGATCCACTCCATGTTCCCACCTCCTTCACCTTTTAATCCCTTCCTATATCATGACAAGACTTGAGGCATCTAGTCTTCAATTACTGAGAGCTATTTTTTGAGCTCAGACTTGCAGTGACCAGCAAGAAAATAATTTGTTCCACTCTTGGCTGACCAGGCTGGTACATTCCATTACATCTATATCATGTTGGATTTTTGTTGCTCAAAAATATGTGTCCTTGGTACTGATGAATGTGACCTTTTTTGGAAATAATGTGTTGCAGATGTAATCAAGCTAAAGCGGGAGGTCATGCTGGATTAGGGAGGAACTCAACCCGATGGCTGTCAGCCTTAGAGGAGGGAATTTCGGAGAAGAATGTCAGGGAGAGCAGGGGCACACAGACAGAATGCCCGGTGACACTGGGGGAGGCGATGAGCACGTGTCTGTGAACCAACCCTGGAAGACCAAGTTGTGCTGGCACCCACCCAGAGCTGGGAGTGGGGGACAAGGAGGATGCTTCTCTGTCACCCTCGGAAGGAGCATGGCCTCCACCAACTCCACTGTGGATAAGCCTCCAGAACTGTGATAGAATAGATTCCTGTTGTTTTCCATCACTCAGTTTGTGGGACTTGTTTACAGCCACCCAAGGAAATGGGTTCAGCATCGTCACCCGGCCATACCTGCATCTGTATTTATAAACTGCACCCAACACGGACTGTGCCCCTCCTCCGTGGTCCCACCTTCCCTGTTCACTCCCACACACGTCACCACACAGATAGAAATCTGCAGAAAACCACAGCTCTTCCTAAGCCTCCAGCTGCCATTTTGCTTTGCAATCCGTCCCCTGGGATGTGCCCAGATCTGACTCCATGCAGCATTCTGAAGACAACACAGGGAGGAGGGGGCTTGTTTGCTGTTATAAGGAAGCCCCCCCCCCCAGACAGGAAGGAACAGAGTCCTCAAGAAAGGCTGGAAGGGATCCTTCCCCCAGGGCAGGGGCTGCTTCCTCAGTTCAGCCAAGGAGGGCACAGATCTCAGGCTACCCGAAGGCTACAAAGGCTCCGGCACATTTCCTTTCCCACCCGACTTTGAGGTTTCCCTGCTCTCCTGATCAGTGTCCTTTATTTGGCTTTTAAGACTTGGTGAAACTGAATTCATCAGATGAAGCAGGTCAGCATTCTGCAGGTCAGAGGTTTGTTGTTGCTATTCACTTGTTTTGCTCTCTCTGCAGCTAAGAGATTCTCCAGCATGACCACAGCACCACACCCCTGAGCTCCGCACGGCCAGCCCCACCAGCTGAGTAGTTGGGACTCTGAGCTTGCATCCTCTTGTCTTTATTTAGTCTGCATCACAGAAACCGCCCAGTTCACCCTGGAGCCCTTACATTGTCCATGTCACCCTGTTTTATTGTAGTACCCGTGTGGCCCCACCGCCTCGTATCCTGGCTCCTGCAAGCGCTGGGTTCCTGGGGACCACAGGCAAGGATTCAGTCAGCTGCTTGGGCCACTGCATTTCCATGTGGTGGCTCATTGATTAATTGACTTTCTCTGCCTTCCCCCCCGATCCTGTGGCCATGGTGAGAGTGCCCTGCGCCCAGCTGGAGCAGCACAGGGCTGGCCAGCTGGCCATTTGTTTCCGGCCTTCCTTGCAGCTAAATGGTGCGAGATGACCAAGTCCGTGGCTGCCAGCAAGACTGATATGCACAGCCTCTCAGTCACCTTCCTCCCTTCTTCCCAGTTGCTTGGAAACAGCGCCGACTTTGACCCAGCAGCCACGTGGGGAGAAGAGACAAGTCTTCCCCACTCTGGAGCTGGCCCATGAGGAGCAATGAACATCTGCCTTGTTCCCCCCTGGATACTGGAACTTTATGGTGGCATCTTGGGGCCCCACCCACATCGGCTATAACCCCTTCCCCATCCCTCATGGTCCTGCCTCCATCCCACACCCGCATCGATTCGTACTCCAGAGTTCTTGGTTGCAAGGAAGAAACTGGTTCTAGAGAAATTCATTGCACCAGAAACACAGGCACGTTAGAAGACACCAGGTCTCCTCAAAGTGCAGGTCTTGTCCCACGGACAGACCAACGGGGACCACGGAGGAGCAGGCAGGAAAGCTACAGAGCAATGTCACCCGACACACAGCCCACCTTGGCCTCTGCATGAGTCCTCCCCACAGCTCGGGTCCCCTATAGACTCCAACATGCGTGGGGAGCAGGGAGGGCTGTGCCGTGTGGGGCAGCAGGGGACTGCTTCCATCAGAGCCACACTCGGAGGGTGGCTTTCTACAGAGGGAAGTGGGGTCCCACGTGGAAGCCTGCTGTGCTGCAACAGTTAGAGACCTGTCCCTTCCAGCCCCCAGGGCCACCCCACTGGGGGCCCTGGGTGACATCAAGAACCTTAAAGCCTGGCTTTAGGAAAACAGGAAATATTGGAACCTCACAAACGTGGACACCTCCATAAAAATTCAAAACAAGAGAAGTTTGGGGTCCCTGTGAAGCAGCTCTCTGGGTGCCTGCTGCCAGGAGAGAGCCGTAGCCTCTCCAGAAGTTCCCAAGGAAACGGCCACTGCCTCCGAAAGGGTGCAGACCCCTGGCCATGACCCCTGGCCATGACCTCTGGCCATGCTCTCAGCCTGCAGGCTGAGGCCAAGAGCTTGTTGCCCGGCTGTGCTCACCCTCCCTCTCAAAGCTGGTGAGCCCTTGGAGGACCCTAACCACCGGTGGGGTGACTCACAGGGAGGAATAGACAGCCAGAGGAGTCACAGCTCCCCCGATGCTGGGCCAGCCCCATCTCTCCCTGGGAAAGAGGGACAGGGAGAGCCAATTAGCCACAGAATGCTGTTTGGTGAGCAAGGACACACACGTAACTCAGAAGCCCCAGGTTCACATGCCTTTATAGATGTCCAAAGCCTGGGAATACATTAAATCTATTATTTGAGACTCCTTCTCCCCTGGACAAGACGGAGCATAAAACAACTTAGCCATCTGGAAAATATCTGTTGAGGGCCTGCCACAGGCTGTGCTGTCAGGCCTCGGTCAGCCTGGTGAGTTTGGGTGGAGGAGCCCACACAGCGGGTGCACACTGAGGTGCAGGGAGAGGACAGGTGGGGGGCGACCTGGATGCAGGAAGGCCCTCCCCGGCCTTTGACCCCAAGGAAGTGGGTTTGAAATGTGTTCTAACAGAGATGCAACCCCACTGGGTTGGAGGGAGGAAAGGTGGGGAAGAAGGCGGGGGAGGGGGGAGTAGGGGAGGAAAAGGGGAGGAGGAGGAGGGGAGGAGGAGGGGGAGGAGGAGGGGAGGAGAAGGAGGGGAGGAGGGGAGGAGGAGGAGGAGGGGAAGAGGAGGAGGAGGGGAGGAGCGGGGAGGAGGGGGGAGGAGGAGGAGGAGGAGGAGGGGAAGAGGAGGAGGAGGGGAGGAGGAGGGGAGGAGCGGGGAGGAGGGGGGAGGAGGAGGAGGGGAGGAGGAGGAGGAGGAGGAGGGGGAGGAGGGGAGGAGGGGAAGAGGAGGAGGAGGGGAGGAGCGGGGAGGAGGGGGGAGGAGGAGGAGAGGGGAGGAGGAGGAGGAGGGGGGAGGAGGGAGGAGGGGAGGAGGAGGAGGGGGAGGAGGGGGAGGAGGGGAGGAGGGGAGGTGGAGGAGGAGAGGAGGAGGAGGGGGAGGAGGGGAGGAGGAGGAGGGGGAGGAGGGGAGGAGGGGAGGTGGAGGAGGGAGGAGGAAGAGGAGGGGAGGAGGGGAGGTGGAGGAGGGGAGGAGGAAGAGGAGGGGAGGAGGAAGAGGAGGGGAGGAGGGGAGTAGGGGAGGAGGGGAGGAGGAGGAGGGGAGGAGGAGGAGGGGAGGAGGGGAGGAGGAGGGGGGAGGAGGAGGAGGAGGAGGGGGGAGGAGGGGAAGGAGGGGGGAGGAGGAGGGGGAAGGAGGAAAGGAGGATGGGAGGAGGAGGAGGGGAGGAAAAGGGGAGGAGGAGGAGGGGGAGAAGGAGGGGGGAGGAGGGGAGGAGGGAGGAGGGGAGGAAAAGGGGAGGAGGAGGAGGGGAGAAGGAGGGGGAGGGAGGAGGGAGGGGGGGAGGGGAGGGGGAAGGGGGGGGAGGGGAGGGGGAGGGGAGGGGGAGGGGAGGGGAGGGGAGGGGGAGGGGAGGGGAAGGGGGAGGGAGGAGGGAGGAAGGGAGGAGGAAGGGGAGGAGGGGAGGAGGAGGGGAGGAAAAGGGGAGGAGGAGGAGGGGGAGAAGGAGGGGAAGAGGGGGAGGGGAGGGGAGGGAGAGGAGGAGGGGAGGGGGAGGGGAGGGGGAGGGGAGGGGGAGGGGAGGGAGGAGGGGAGGAGGGGAGGTGGAGGAGGGGAGGAGGAGGAGGAGGGGAGGAGGGGAGGAGGGGAGGGGGAGGAGGGGAGGGGGAGGAAGGGAGGGGGAGGAAGGGAGGGGGAGGAAGGGAGGGGGAGGAGGAGGGAGGAGGGAGAAGGAGGGGGGAGGAGGAGGGGGGAGGAGGAAGGGAGGAGGAGGGGGGAGGAGGGAGGAGGAGGGGGGAGGAGGAGGAGGAGGAGGAGGGGGGAGAGGAGGGGAAGGAGGGGGGAGGAGAGGGGGGAAGGAGGAAAGGAGGAGGAGGGAGGAGGAGGAGGGGAGGGAAAAGGGGAGGAGGGAGGAGGGGGAGAAGGAGGGGGGAGGAGGGGAGGAGGAGGGGAGAAAAGGGGAGGAGGAGGAGGGGGAGAAGGAGGGGGGAGGAGGGAGGAGGGGGAGGAGGGGGAGGGGAGGGGGAGGGGAGGGGAGGGGGAGGGAAGGGGGAGGAGGGGGGGAGGGGAGGGAGGAAGGGAGGAGGGGGAGGGAGGGGGAGGAGGGGGCGGAGGAGGGGAGGAGGACTCCATTTCTGGCTGGGACCACAGGTGGCCGGTACCGTTGCCCACTGTGAGAAACACTGGGCCTCTGGGTCTGCAGCCCTTCCCTTTTCTTCCTCCCTCTTGGCCACCCCAGTTTTGCAAGGTCCCTGCCTGCAAGGGGAGCCTTCAGGGTTCCAAACAGCCCAGGGCCACCTAGAAAGCAGAATCTACCTGATTCTGGGGCTCAGACCCAGGAAGTCCGGGTGACCACAGACATCAGCCACATTCCCTGGGGTGGCCACAGGAGCTCCAGTGCCCCGTCACTCATCTCCCTTTTCTGTCGATTCATAATTGAGCAGGACTGATCTGGCCACCCAAACCCCAGCACCAGCCCTGGAGGACAGCACAGGGACAGGCCTGGCCTGGATATCCACAGGGACACTCCTTCCTGTGGCCCTGTGGCTGAGCAGACCCGCACAGACCAGGGGTCAACACACAGACTCACATGAGAGAACAGGACAGAGCCCGGACCTGTTCTAGGCCTTTACAGAAATGTCTTACCCCCCAGTGTAAAAAGACAACCTTCCCCCATTTCTGAGGGAGAGATTCCCCGGCCTTGTGTGCCTGCGAGTTCTGACTCCTATTGAAGGCAGCTGGAGTCTGGACTGACCATTAGAGGGAAGAGGCAGGCATTTCTTCAGGGCCACCTTCAGCGTCCACCACAAAGGAACATCACCCATAGGTACATAACTGGATCCCAACCGTACTGAGAACGAATGGTCAACCCAAACGTTGTAGAAGTGAATTATCACTGGAGGTACTGACTACAAATAATGACTATGTTCAGTAGCATGGTTTCAGTTACTATACATTCTCAGAAATATTAAAAACTTGGTTTCATTGAAGACCATGTACTGAAATATATATATATATAAATAACTCTTCTCTGCTTTCTGAAAGAATCCACTTTGAGGCAATCCTGGGGTAATTACAGACCTGTTTATACCCTCATAGGCTTTCAGTCAAAATTTGTCATAAGAAACTAAGATGGTAACTAAATAATAATCGATGAATCAATTCATCAAGAAGCAATAACTGCAATTATACAGACACATAAATATCCAGCAAGACTGAAGGGAGAAAAACATATAAATATCATAAGAGCAGGGGACCTCAATACCTCACTTTCAACAAAATAAGAAATCATCTAGGCAGAAAATCAATAGGAAAACAGACTTGAACAACACTGTAGATCAAATGGACCTAATGGGCGTACAGAACACTCCACTCAGTAGCAGCCGAATCTGTGGTCTTCCCAAGTGCACGTGGAACATTTCCCAGGACGGGTCCTGTGTGAGGCTACAAAATACGTCCAGACAAGTTCAACAAGACAGAACGCATATCAAGCATCTTTTCTGCCCACAATAATATAAAACTAGAAATGAATCTTTGTCAGAAAACTGGGGAATTGACAAATACATGGAAATCAAACAATGCATCCATGAACAACAAATAAGTCAAAGAAAAAAGTCAAAAGGAAAGTTAAAAGTATTTTGAGACAAATGAACATAAAAACGCAGTATATCAAAACTTATGAAGTGCACCAAAGAGGTTCTAAGGAAGAAGTTTAGAATAATGAATGTTTACATTGTGAATAAAAGAAAGATCTTGTTGTGGGTTGGATGTGAAGTGTCCCCCCAAGCTCCTGTGACTGTGTAGGAATATTCAGGGTGAGATGATTACATCATCCACTGCAGAGTCGTCCGTGATTAATAATCTGAGTGGACGACTGGGGGTAACTGTAGGCAGGTGGCTGTGGCTGGAGGAGGTGGGTCACTGGGGGCTTGCCCTTGGGGTTACCCTCTCTGTCTGCCCCCCCCTTCCTGGCTGACAAGAGCTGAACATCTTACCTCTACTGCACCCTCCTTCCGCCACGTTCTGTTCCACCCTGGGCCCAAAGCAATGAGGACATCTGGACCAAGTGCTTGAAACCATGAGCCAAAAATGAACTTTTCCTCCTCTCAGATGTTCTTGTCGGGTATTTTGGTCACAGTGATGAAAATCTGATCCACAGATCTCAACAACCGACCTTTACATCTCCGGGAACAAGGATCAGAACAACAGGGTCTAAAGGTGGCAGGAGGAAGGACCCAGTGAAGACAGGATCTGACACAAGAGAAATGGAGACCAGGAGACAACAGAAGTCCACAAAGCTCAGCATCGGCGTTTTGAACAGAGAAGAAAAATTGACAAAGCTCTAGCTGGATTCATCAAGAAGAAAAGAGAGAGGGCTCAAAGAAATAAAATTAGAAACGAAAAAGGAGACATTACAACTGATATCACAGAAACGCCAAGAATCACCAGGGACTACATATGACACAAAATGAATGATATGCCAACCAGCTAGATAACCTAGGAAAAAAGGGTAAATCCCTAAAAATATACGACCCTCCACGATTGAGTCTTGAATAAAGAGAAAGTCTAAACAGACCAATAGTGAGTCCAACACCTTCCAACAAAGAGAAGCTGGCACAAGATGGCTTCCAGAGTGGATTCTGCCAGACTCTTAGAGACGTAGCACCCGACCTCCCCAAACTCTGAAAAAAAAGTCAAAGAAGAGGGGACACTTCCAAACTACATAACCAAAGAAGGTTAATGCAAGAAAAGAAAACTATTGGCCAATACCCTTGATGAACACAGATGCAGCATCCTCAGCATATGCTAGCAAATAAAATTCAAAAGGACATTCATTATGATCAAGTGGAATTGACCCCTAGATATGATAAAATAAGATAGGAAAGTTCAACATACACAAACCCATAAAGGTGATTCACAACATAAAGGTAATAAAGGATAAAGATTATACAATTGTCTCAATAGATGCAGAAAAAGCATTTTTTCAAAATTCAACATCCTTTTATCATTAATTAAAAACTCTGAGCAAATGAGTTATAGAATATTTAGACTATAATAGGCTCATAGCTAAAATCAACTCAACAGTGAAAAGCAGAACACTTATTGAAGGTCAGAAACAAGATAAAGCTGACTACTC